>NW_023494796.1:32788200-32850957 GCF_904425465.1 Colossoma macropomum | reverse complement strand
AAGAACATCATCACAGCACCATTAGAAAACCAATTAAAAACATCAGAACACCCTTACCACACCATTAGAACACCCTTACATCACCGCTAGAAAAGCTTTAGAAGACCATTAGAAAACCATCAGAATACTACGACAGCTGGCTGAGAGTCAAGAAAATTATAGAGATGAAGAGTGCAGCTGCGGCTACGCACCGCAGAGAAACACGCTCGTTGTCATTGTGAAGCGTTCAATCGAGGTGGAAAACACAGCTGGCTCTCCACATGTTTTTCCTTTATGTAATATTCATAGCTATATTGCTTGTATGTTCACAAAGTGATGGTTTGTCAAAAGCTCAACCTTTTAGTGATTCAATCCATTATCAAAAATTTGCCATGGCAAAATGAATGCTGATTAAACTGTATTGAATAAACCAGCAGATGGTGTATTTATTCACCTTTTCCCACCTCATAAAGAGGATTTCAGTCTAGACCAGGGGTTCTCAACCTTTCCCACCCCAATGCCCACCTGTTTATAACTACACAAAGAAAGACTGAAATCAACCATTTAATACAATTTTCCTGTTTTCTTAAGTGCTGACACTGACAACCTGAGAATGAGGGCCTGAAAAAGATCATCTATTTCAGTTCAATCACAGAAAGCATAATTTGCAGTTAAGAAATAAAATGTTTAAAAAAGCATATATACAGGTGCATCTCAATAAATTAGAATATCATCGAAAACCCAAAAGTCAGTATCTCAGAAAATTAGAATATTGTGAAAAGGTTCAATATTGTAGACTCATGGTGTCACACTCTAATCAGCTAATCAACACAGAACACCTGACATCTGCTGGTGTTGGTCCACTGTGTTATGTCAAGTCCAAAGTCAGCGCAGCCGTCTACCAGGACATTTTAGAGCACTTCACGCTTCCCTCTGCTGACAAGCTTTATGGAGATGCGGATTTCATTTTCCAGCAGGACTTGGCACCTGCCCACACTGCCAAAAGTACCAAAACCTGGTTTAATAACAGTATCACTGTGCTTGATTGGCCAGCGAACTCACCTGACCTATTGTCAAGAGGAAGATGAGACACACCAGACCCAACAATGCAGACGAGCTGAAGGCCGCTATCAAAGCAACCTGGGCTTCCATAACACCTCAACAGTGCCACAGGCTGCTCGCCTCCATGCCACGCCGCATTTATGCAGTAATTCAAGCAAAAGGTGCCCCGACCAAGTATTGAGTGCATATACTGTAGATACTTTTCAGTAGGGCTACATTTACGTATTAAAAATCATTTTTTAAATTGGTCTTATATAATATTTGAATTTTCTGAGATACTGACTTTGGGTTTTCATTGGCTGTAGGCCATAATCATCAACATTAAAAGAAATAAACGCTTGAAATAGATCACTTTGTGTGTAACGAATCTATATAATACACGAGTCTCACTTTTTGAATTGAATTACTGAAATAAATTAACTTTTTGATGATATTCTAATTTATTGAGATGCACCTGTACATACACACACACACACGTTTGGTCTCGGAATGTCTCTTTAGGATAGGTTTACTAGTGTGAATTTAATCCCATTTATGCATGAATTTAGATGTATGTAGTCAACATACATGTCACACACAGCATCAATTCCATATACAAATATACTCTTCCTCAGAGTTCATGCTAGCAGCCACTGAGCTTTTTTGGTCAAAGGTGTTGGAGATTGAAGAGGGCAATAATTATTTGTAAAAAAAGTCCTAATAAACTGCACCAATTGGAGTCAGAAGTGTGCACTCTGCAACGTGCTGATTTTTGTCTGAGTAGTATTTCTTTAAAAATGTGTCAGTCACTTCTGGGACGATGCATAAACACTGTGAACAGATTTGATAGGACACCTTTGAGTGCCAGCGTGATGCAGTGCTCATGCCATAGATGCAAAAGACCGTCACTCAAGCAAACTAGTTGCTTGAATTCATGTACAACTCTTACGCTGGAAATGAAAGCGTGTTTTGTAAAAAGAGGTGAGCGAGCAAATAAAGAACTTAACAGACGTTTCATTCGCTGTTCAGCAGTTTCATACAGTTGCTTGGATGGTATGTGAATTTTCTATGACGAAATCTGAAGTTATCTTATATCCCAAGCATATTTTAAAAGGCAGTGCTTGGGGAGGCGTGCTCCACGTGTAGGCAGTTAGAAAAGACAGGGTGCATTCAGTATGAGATTTCTGATGGACGGTTGTACGTATATGGCTGAAAATTGTTATGTGGGTAGTTAGACTAGTTCTAAGAAATTTGAGTTGGTGTGTTAGACTGTGACTCAACACTGTCAAATATTCAATGCCAGACAGCCAAAATGGGCTCACCAGCTTCTGCACAAACAGGTTAACCACTCAGGTCCAAAAATACGCTCTGTTCCAGGAGCCAAAATCAAACGCATCTCTTCACTATTACTTTATTTCACAGCAGCTCGAGCTGCAGGAACAAGATGAGAGCAAATGAAAGTCTGTAAAGAGTCAAATGTTAAAACAGGCAGATTATGCTGACAGTACGTGCTGTTAGAGGACGAAAGTGAGCTCTACTGATGAATCTACTTGTTTCATCAGAGAATGTGTTCATCAGCAGTGCACCAGGGACCTGCGGGTTTTTTTTGCTGGACCACAGTTCAGCTGTCTGTTGCAGACCCGAATATAGGTGGAGTATTCACAGATGTCAAAATGGAGAGAGCTAAAGAAAACGCCTGGTAGGTCCTCACCAAACAGTGCAGGTGTGAGAGCACCCTGAAAAACTTCTCCATCTCTGGCTCGCTAACTGTCAGCTGTGTTGACTGAAACTGACGACGTTTAGTTAGCCTGCTGCTGCAATGTTTTTATTTGTACGTATATTGGTTAGGATTTGATAACTTTGATCTTTAATTATTCAGTTAATCTTTTAATTCAGGGCAGCCAATCAGAAGACATTTTCTACCTGTGAATTAAAAAAAAAAGTCTATATAGTAAAAGTACACACAACAATAAGAAAATTCTAAGAGATAATAAAGATTTTGGAAAATTGTAATGTAAAATTAATTATGAAGGTTTTGGTACATAAAACTACATAAAATATCATAAGTTGACTTTGGGGGGAAATATATAAGAAAAATGTAGGATATGGTCCCTTTAAACAATAAGTTAAGTTAATCCTTTATTAGCCCCACAACAGGGAAATTCTCAATATGAACTATTTTTGTCTCACTTGTAAAACCTCAGTAAATACATAAGGAAACAGTGAGCAAAATGGACCTTCCCAAAAATTCTGCGTCAGATTCAAATATTTCACGATAACATTTGATTTGTTAACCTACGTGTGCGAATCATGTTTTACATTACATTAATATGAATTACTATGTTTTTATATATTGTTTATCTTACGGAGAGAAATGTTTTCAAAATGAAAGTCCTCTTTTTTTATTTTTAAAAACTTTTCAACTTTATATTTCATTGAAATGTCATTACTGGAAAGCCAAAATAAAATGACCTTTTTCACTCCTTTGGTCATTAAGTGCTTTCACACTTAGGCACATTTTGCCTATACTTTTGACTTCTATTTAATTATGTCCTTTCTCCTTTTCACTCTGTGTCATCTTTAAAATTGTATTGTGCCAAAGAGTTAATTCAACAGTCTATACATTGTGGAGGAAAACGTTATTTATCCTAAGTTTAACTCTTGGGGTTAAACATCTCACTGTTAGAGATGCTCTTCCTCGCTTATAGTATTGAAGAAGGTACAAGTATTGCTGTGCATTGGTTATCCCCTTTAATTGGCACTTTTTGAGGCTAAATGTTGCATTTATCCCAAATTAATAAATTCTGTTTTGCCTTTACCTCAAAAGTGGTGGAAGTTAACCCGACCGAAATGCATAGCATGTGGATCTTTAAATTGCAATGCAAAGTAGTCTGCTTACATTTGTGTGGCTATCCAGCATCTATAAGACTTGGATGAGTTTTACGGCCCTGTAAAATTACTTTTTGCAATGTGTCCCACCACCACACTAAGATTCAGTCAGACCATTGTTCCTAGTTTATTTATTATTAATTTGCTGTCCATTTAGTAAAGTGACATGCAAAGCAACAAATGCTTGAGAAAAAAATAAATAATTAAAAAGATGTTGAAAGTATATGTGAAATGTGCCTCAGTGTCAAAGCTGTCCAGAAATGTGGCATTTTACTGAAAATAAAATACTTTTTCAAAATAAATGAGGACTTTTATTTTTAATAATATATCTCAGTAAAATGACACAGTAGTCCAAGTTAATATAATGTAAAATATGTATACTTTATAAATGTTGATTTAAACATTCATGAACATGTTATAAAGTGTTTATGTAAGATGTTATGAATGTGTTATATAGATACCCTTCAAGTAAAGCGTTACCAAACATTTCTTCTTCGTGGGTAGGCCGGGGTAAAACACTGGTATCAAATTTCAAAAGCGCAGTGTAAAATATTTTGATGGTTTAGATCAAAAGTGATGGTTTGGAGTGTGGAGTCTTCTGGACTGGACTTCTGGACAAGAAGTCTCACCAAAAACAACTGCTTTCACACGAGCATAACCAGGTTTCACACGAACACTGATGTGCTGAGATATAACAGTTTGATCAAAGCGATACTCACTGTATGGGTTACAAACATCGAAAGCTCTACAGTTTTTTGGCAATTTACATTATTTGTACACAAAGAAAATCTGAAATAGTGTTAACACTGCTTATTTGGAGAGAATACAGAGCTTTTTGTTTCATTCTGTGGGAGTATTTTCTGAGTAGCTTATTTTGGAGGAAATATAAGCCATAAACTTACCTGGCAACACACAGGAAAACTGTCCTTTTAATCTGTTGATGGACATTAAGGGTCGGCGATATGGCAAAAATAAAATAATAAGTACAAAGATTTTTCTTATTCACTGTTTGCAAAAATGAACAGTTTTTAGAGGCTCACTACAATAAATCTAAATCTGTCTTCTGTAAGACACCTGCAGTTGTTTAAGTATTGTAGACGTGCTCACAATATCCGTGATATACTCAGAAAAGTGCAGCGTCATACGGCACATAACCGATGTTTGTGGTCATAAGCAACATTTGTGTTATGTTCTTGGTCAATAGATTCAGAGAACATAATTATGAGGGAAGAAAAAGAAAATGCAACCAGCTTTTAAGACTGAGCGCTGGAGGTGTGGAAGAATGTGACCATAAGAATGTGTCCTCTGTGGCATCAACAAATCTGGGACCTGTGTAATATCTGGGGAAACATGTCTGCTCTGAGCTTTGTTTCTCTGCCCTCTAGTGGAGCACTGCCCTGCTTCTCTGCCTTCTAGTAATGGATTCAAAAGAAATTATGAGTTATCATCAGTAGATTACCAAAAAAATACCACAATAGGCTGTCGGTAACTTTTTCGTAGGGTGAAAAGAAAAGACTATTCAAATGTCATCTTTCATGAAATCACAGTACAGTGCTGCAACATCTGAAATATCAACTACCTAAACCTGAAAGACAGCAAAACAAGTCCTTATCGAAGTGCTACTGGATGAAATGGAGACTGAATTTAATCACCTGAACAGTACAGTAATGTTATTTCCAGTATAATAGTTAAATATGTGCTGCAATATGAAGAGTGTTAGATTGTAGTGAAATCTACTCAAGTGAGTGTGGAAGCCATTAATGGTATGTAGTCACTGGTATATCATAAATAATCTTAAGTACCCTAAAGCGAAGATTAGTGATGCCCCCTTCATCCCCTATCTGACCCACCCATCTCTCTGGAGGACACTGGGAGACCCAAGGAGTTCCCCTTCATCGGACCTCCAAGACACAAACCCAAAAATCAGGTATGAAATGTTCAAAAATAGAATTAAATACACTTGTGCCACATAACAGTGAGAAATAACATGACCATCAAGTCCTGTGATGTCAGGATGACAGCCAGGTAATGTGAGGTGCTCAACCATGGCAAGCATTTCTAAACAACGCCCCCAAAAAAACGAGCCACTGCAAAACTACCAAACAAACCAAAAATCAAGTACATTAATTTTTTGAAGACCTGTGTTGGTTTTGTCTCTATCAGCCTGAGAGAGAACAGGGACTCTCAGCCTCTCTACTCCCAATCCAGACTGGAGACAACTTCAAATTCTGGAGAAGGATTGCGGCGAAATCCTACGCTAACAAGGATCCTAACACTAACTAGTCCAGGGTTTTCTTAGTCTGTGTTCAAACTGCAGGCAAATCAGGTTTGTTTCTCAAATCAGATCCACTGAGATGACTGTCCACACTGTTATTTGCAATTGATCACTAACCTATCTGCCTGGGTTGCCGTGGTAACAATGTGGGTGTCAGCAACTACGTGGCTGACGCGGACGCAGGAGAGATGGAGGTGCATCACCTCGCCCTCCAAACTCTTCTGAATGCTCTGGTATAAGTGTGAATCTCTGGTGCTCTTCTTAAATTACAGCACATCCGCTGTGGTGCCTGATCTCACATCCCCATGCTGATCTTACTTCCACTGGTTTCCGGTCACGATATTCACGGTGTTATTGGATGAATCAAACGTATCATCGCTGTCAATCAACAAGTCTGGGAGGAACCTCAGAAGGCATAGATAGATCTGTATGTGTCTGACGTTTTGTAAAATGTATTAGTAAACAAACACAGTAAAACTAGCACACAGCTGAACTAAAACCGTGACACGTTTTACAGTTAACTGCACAGGTGGCATCCTATCACGGTACCACGCTGGAGTTCACTGAGCTCCTGAGAGCGACCCGTTCTTTCACTAATGTCTGTAGGAGCAGTCTGCAGGCCGAGGTGCTCGGTTTTATACACCTGTGGCCATGGAAGTGATTGGAACACCTGAATTCAATGATTTGGATGGGTGAGTCAATACTTTGGGCAATATAGTGTATCAGAAATGGGATCATCTGATCTCTGCTTTGGTGTGAGATCAGACTAAACTAAGAGCACTACTGTCTAAGTCTGGGTCTCCCTAACTCTGGGTGTGAGTTTGGAGAAGATTGGACAAAGTCAAAAATGTCCTCTAAAAAAACTCAAAGGGGTCCCTCTGAGAGGATTTGTGGGTGAAAATGTTGACTTTCTCCGATCTTCTCCAAACTCAGACGGTGGGTTAGTGATGATCAGACGTAGACAGCTGCGCTCTTAGTACCATCCCAAAGTGTTCCAGAGCCGAGATCTGACTCTCCCATATCCAACACACTCCAGTGGAAAATATACAGGTTTCAGACGGTGGAGGTTTTCAGCTCCGACTGACTCAGTTCTTCCTGTTCTGACTCCTTCAGAATAAGAGTCCTTATCAGAATAACGCCGTGAATAAACGCTGCAGAACAGACAACCTGGAATTAACGACCCACGTTTCTTAATCAGGATACAGTACATTATAATTATAGAGTCACAGCTGGGTCCTGTGCCCATGCATTCCCCCATCTTCGAGGTGAACACAGTGGGGTTCTGTGCCCCTGCGTTCTCCCGTCTCTGAGGTGAACGTGGCAGCATCCTGGCGGCGGCCCGTTAACACCGTCAGCTTTCGGAAGTCTCCTCACCACTGAAATGCCTCAACGTCAGATTTGGATGTCTTCTCACCATTGAAACACCTCACCGTCAGCTTTTGGAGGACTCCTCACCGTTGAAATGCCTCAACGTCAGCTTTTGGAGGTCTCCCCACCATTGAAATGCCTCACCGTCAGCTTTCCGAAGTCTCCTCACTGTTGAAACACCTCACCGTCAGCTTTTGGAGGTCTCATCACTGTTGAAATGCCTCAACGTCAGCTTTTGGAGGTCTCCCCACCGTTGAAATGCCTCACCATCAGCTTTTGGAGGTCTCCCCACCGTTGAAATGCCTCACCGTCAGCTTTTGGAGGTCTCCTCACCATTGAAATACCTCACTGTCAGCTTTTGGAGGTCTCCCCACCATTGAAATGCCTCAACGTTAGCTTTTGGAGGTCTCCTCACTGTTGAGCCTCACCGTCAGCTTTTGGAGGTCCCCACTTGAAATGCCTCACGTACTTTTGGGGTCTCCCACGAAGCCCTCACCGTCAGCTTTTGGAGGTCTCCCCACCATTGAAATGCCTCACTGTCAGCTTTTGAAGGTCCCCCCCACCGTTGAAATGCCTCACTGTCAGCTTTTGGAGGTCTCCCCACCGTTGAAATGCCTCAACGTCAGCTTTTGAAGGTCTCCTCACCGTTGAAATCCCCTTGCCTGATCTAAGAACTTCTTTCTCAATCTTGGTTCTTCAGATTTTCTCCACTTTGGCTGTTTCTTGGACTTCTTCACGATGCATGACGTTTAGCATGTAGCCCCTCCCTTCCCCCTGTCCTGTGCATGAGCACAAGCGCCCCCTGTTGCTGACTGGCTCTAACAGTACTGTGTAGCTAGCAGACTGTGAAGAGAAGTGTATTGGATAGAAATCATATACTGCACCTTTAAATGTTTAAATGTACTACTTTGACTTCTAATGGATTTTTGCTTACCCACAGTGTCATCTTTAAACCCAGTTTAGGCGATTAGAGATTATTTCATGCAATCTTCTATTTTTTTCATTGATAAAGGCTTCGTGGGGATTGGACTGTCTCCAGGGTGGATGCAGGGTGGGTGCTGATCAGATCTGGAACCACTCTGTGGAAGAAATGCTGTGCAGAGGAAATGGAGCACCAATAACACCAACATGTGCCCTGCACACTGCTGTGCACAATAAATACGTTTGTGAATATTGTTTTTTTAAAACATACTTGAAGATCTGTTATTTTTTTTGCATGTGAGTTCACAGTTAATTGCTGGTTAATGAGTTGCTTTACATTTACAGTTGTTATGTAAAAATACTTCCAGTCCAGGTCTCAAGAGTCTCAAGCCACGGTATGCAGCTGTTCTTCTACTTTTATTTACTGTTAATATTTGACATTAAAATACCGTTAAAGTAATGCAGCTTATAACCAGAAATCTACTGTAATTTTACACTTCAACAAAATGTGCATCCATTCAGCTGCGTTGAATAAACAAAATCACAGAAACAAAATACATGAGACATTTTTATAAACTCCTTTAGACCACTGTAGTCATGTCATCATGCAAGTTCCTAATATGGGCATAATGTGGACTACAGAATGACACCTGACTACAATGCTCAGTGGTTCAAAGGTGCCTAAAAATATAACAGCATTGTTGAAATGTTTCATGGTGTTCTGTGTTCAGGAAATTAATGCCTTCTTTCATATTAAAAATGTTTAAGCAACTATATTCAAAAACATGTTTTTGCTCAAATGCTCCATCTTAACCCGTTCATTTTTGACTCGCTCAGGAGCGCCCTCTAGTGTTTGAGAAACCCTAAAGACATTGTAGAGTGGTAATTCTCCTCTCTACAAGTTCTCTGGTGCTAGGGAAGGCATCATGCTAGGTATGGCTCCAGTGCGTCATCAAGCCATGACCAAAAAATCCTGAACACAAAAAATGATGAAAAACAGTTTAACAGTCTAACTTTACAATTCATTACTACATTGTTCATGTTTTCAGCAAATATTTCTAAAATGTATTAAGTGTTTAGAAAGAAATCTGAATTTTCCTTACACGGACTTCAAAGAAGCATCACTGTATTTATATGGTTTTACAGTATTTTCTAAATGCACCCTTTACTGGCGCATTCTCTCTATTCCGATTCATCAAGCTAACAGAAAAAAACAAACGTTGTGTATTGTGAAAACCTATTCAATTATCGTGATAATACATTTTTACCATTTATATCACCCACCTATAGATTAGTGTATAGCGCTGAACAGTATTTGCTACAGTGTCAACACAAAGCTGTTATTGACAATGAAGGAACATAAAAAAATATATATTCTCACTGGGAGATTGATACAGTTTATTTCATTTTTTTAATAAATACAAATATACCCATCAAGTACTTTAAGGAAGTTACAATAACAGCAGGTACATAAAAATGTAAAGTCCTGAAAGTGAAATGTATGATACCATAGTGAAGGCATATTGCTGCAGTGCTGCAGTGCACATTGCCTAAGGTTGCCGTCACCTACCCAAAACAAGTTTTAAATGAATGTAAATGCTTAAATCAGTACACATCACACAGCATCCCCCATCAACTTAACAGGCCAAACATCATCCTGACACCAGAGCAACCACGATGGCACCAAGCAGGATAAGAGGAACTGTTGGAGAAATAAATGAAGAGACAGAGATAAATGATAAACTGAAAGTATAAATTCAGTGTACATTTATCTTTTTTGTGTCTCTCACACGTCTACATACAGCACACCTCGGCTTTGCAATACATTAACCTGATTATTAGCTGCTGTTAAGATGAAGACAGTGATTGGGCAACAGTACACAACTGATACCCTCACACAGCACAGCAAGAAGGCATTAAAACTGGGCTGAGATGGTTACAGTATGTCAGTGAGAGTGTTTACATGCACTCAGTAATCCAATCATAATTAGATTTCTGCTGTTATCTGATTATTCAAATGGTCATGTAAACAGCACACTCCAATTTCTTAGATCAGAGTAAGGTCTATAAATCTGATTAAAAAATCTGACAAAGAGAGCTGGATTTTAGCTCAGTAATCAGATTTCTCAGGGCATGTAAACTCTTACTCTGATTTCTTTCGGAGTTTTCAGTCTGCACATATGCGAAACAGACTGCGGTACTTACCTTTAGCTGAGGTGGACTGAAGTGCATTGTTGCCTATAGATGATGAGCCACCAGAGTTGTTGTTGTTGTTGTTGTTGTTGGTGGTGGTGGTGTTGGTGGTGGTGTTATTATTGTTGTTGTTGTTGTTGTTGTTGGTGGTGGTGTTGTTATTGTTGTTGTTGTTGGTGGTGGTGGTGGTGTTGTTGGTGGTGGTGTTATTATTGTTGTTGTTGGTGGTGGTGGTGTTATTATTGTTGTTGGTGGTGGTGTGTTGTTGTTGTTGTTGTTGTTGTTGTTGTTGTTGTTATTGGTGGTGTGGTGGTGGTGTTGTTATTGTTGTTGTTGTTGTTGGTGGTGGTGGTGGTGTTATTGTTGTTGTTGTTGTTGGTGGTGGTGGTGTTATTGTTGTTGTTGTTGTTGTTGTTGGTGGTGGTGTTGTTGTTGTTGTTGTTGTTGTTGTTGTTGTTGTTGTTGTTGGTGGTGGTGGTGTTGTTGGTGGTGGTGTTATTGTTGTTGTTGTTGTTGGTGGTGGTGTTGTTATTGTTGTTGTTGTTGTTGGTGGTGGTGTTATTGTTGTTGTTGTTGGTGGTGGTGGTGTTATTGTTGTTGTTGTTGTTGTTGGTGGTGGTGGTGTTATTGTTGTTGTTGTTGTTGTTGGTGGTGGTGGTGTTATTGTTGGTGGTGTTATTGTTGGTGGTGTTGTTGTTGGTGGTGTTGTTGTTGGTGGTGGTGTTGTTGTTGGTGGTGGTGTTATTGTTGGTGGTGTTATTGTTGGTGTTGGTGGTGGTGGTGTTATTGTTGGTGGTGTTATTGTTGGTGGTGTTATTGTTGTTGGTGGTGGTGGTGGTGTTATTGTTGGTGGTGTTATTGTTGGTGGTGTTATTGTTGGTGGTGTTGTTGGTAGTGGTGTTGGTGTTATTGTTGGTGTTTTTGGTGTTGGTGTTGATGTTGGTGGTGGTGGTGATGGTGTTGGTGTTGGTGATGGTGTTGGTGATGGTGTTGGTGTTGTTGGTAGCTCCCAAGGCTGCGGAAATTGGCATCATGTCATGTACTTGGACATTAGAACAACACTGAGTTGGTAAGTAGTTTGAAGCAATTGTCACTTTTGTAACTGTAATGTTATGACACCTGATTAGTTTATTCACAATGGTTTATTCAGGTTAATTAATAACTAATTAATAACAGAAATTTTGTGTAGCAATGACCTCCAGGATGTTGATCCTAAAGACCACTGCACACCAGATGAGTTGTAGCATGTCCCCGATAGTACAAATACAGTGCATACAATGCAATGGCGTCTGTTAAGGCAATTTGTTAAGGGTGGTTGTGTCCCTCCCCCTAACCCCCGCTAACCCAACGCTCACACTTTCACATTTGCCTTTAAGGGGGGTGCAGTTTGACCCTAGAAATCTAGAGTCATCATTGTCTGTGTTTACAAGCAAAGATTTTGGCCAATCTGATTGAAAACATTCTGATTATAGACAGATTAAGACTGAGATGTTTATATTCTCACTCTCCTCAACAATCTGATGGAAAATCTCTGTTTACATGGTACAAGTAATCCAAACCAAAATTATGTGCATATGTAGAGAAACACTTAGTGTAAACATTACCATGACAACCAGCATCACGCGAGTCCAGTCAGAGTGAGACGAGCAGCAGTGAGCAGTGCTTCTGTTTTTAATGACTTTAAAATGATGTCAGACTCAGGAAAACGTCCTTCACATGTCCTTATTAAAGAAGGCCGAGAGGAAGACGTCGTGTTCTGAGACACATAAGCTGGACGTCCGTCCCACCGCCGTCTTTTAAAGATCAGACCATAAACTCCAGTTTCTGCTCCGCCATGTTGAACGGTATAAACTCTCACTATGACGCGACGAACATGATCAGAACGGACTTAAACTTTCTGATAGGGAATGTAATCAGATACAGGCGTTTACACGGATATTATTCTTCTATTTAACAGATTATTTACAGAATTACACACCTCATTCAATCAGATAGAAACTGTATTCTGAATGGCCTCAATTGGACTAGTCTATTATTAGGTGTAAACATGGACATATTCTATTCTGATTGAGCTATTAGTCAGATTATTAACGGATTATTAGGCTGCATGTAAACGTAGCTATTGTTTTGCAAAAGAAGACAGCAAACACATTTTGAATTTTGCTTATTAAAAGTATTTGACCAAGATTATTATATTTGTCAAACCCACAATTCTCTGCTACAAATGAAAGCATAAACTTTTTTTCCAGAACCTACTCTTTCAGAACGTAACATCTTACCTTATAGCCGAGTTAATCATGACAGACAGAGGGGCTAGTTTTAACAGTCGCTAAACAGTCTGGTCAAATGATGCAAACGGACTTAACTCATTACAGTACTATGTTGCTTGAACCAGACAAGTGTTCCATAAAAATATTTGTATAAAAAATATGATTAAACATTCAGGCTGGGCATCGGTACACGTGAACTAAACGACATCTAAGAATGTGAAGATTAATGAATTACCTAATGTCAATTCTCAAAAATACATAAATGTACCTATAGAAGCAAGACTGCAGCGCTCCAGCACTCAACAATAACACACAAGCTATTTTCACTTACTGTGGGAACTTCAGCAGAATACGTTTGCATTTAGTACTACATGCAGTTTTCTCTTCCCATAATAACAGAACTCAGGCTTATAAAACATGCTTGTGTTTTGTTCTCTTTTTTGTGTGTTGCAATACATGCAGGTTCATGAATGGCCACATGTGGGCACCCTCCTGTATAACAGAGGTCACCAAGTCACTACCTGTTAGACCTTCAGGGCTCTCTCCCCTCTGATGTGACCAGGAAGTACACCTGTCCAGACCAGCCTGGCACCCTTCACTCCACTCTGCTCTGTTTCGCTGCGCCTGCTCTGTTAAATCCGTACAACCTTTGTTAGATTCTGTGGAACTCTGTGATTTTTTGCAGGAAGTAGGGGACGAGTGACATGTGGTGCCATTTTTTACCCTTTTTTCCTAGTTTTTAACAGGGAGGTAGTAGTTTGTGGGTAGTTTGGTGTATTTTCCTGTCTTTTGCTTTCAGGTTAGTTAGTTTAGTAATCATTAGCTGTTTTGCTTATTATTATAGGCATATACATGGCTGTTCTCAAACCAGCATGACACAAAAAGAGAACAAACACAAGCAGCAGACAGCATCCGACACATACGTCAGAAACATAACAACCAGGCTTATTCCTTTGCACTTATGTCCATTTAGTGAAAATGTGTTGTGGGCGATTAACTGCATGAAAAGCCATATTTAGTTGAAAAACGGTTGCTCTTCATAGATGATTGTGAACCACACTAAAGTGAATCTAATCTGGTTCTAATGTTCTCACCTATAGAGCTGGGGATTGAAGGTGGTGGAATGTAGAGATCTGCTGAGCTATTGGTGGAAACTCTGATCACCGGGGTCCCCAGTTTTCCTAACATAAAGATAAATAAAGGATTTTGACATTGTGTGTTTTCAAACACATAAACACGAATACAAGAACTGTTTGTATCAGCATTCTGACCTGCATTAGATCAGATTTGAATGATCTTACAGTGATGTCGTCTCATAGAAGCACTACCAAACAGTGTCACATGCATTCAGCATATATTGTAAAAAAAAATTAAAAAGCACATTGTCACTATTTTAACATTTATAACTTTGTAGAGGAAAGAGGCAAGATATCAGCACAGGATTTTGCCCACAGTAAATTTGGGTAATTTCCAATAATTGGATCATTTTGAACAATAATCATAAAATGTTCACACAATGTTGCTAAAGAGCACTTTTGAAATAAAATTTACATTTTACTGCTTTGCCAAATTGACATTTTAAGCCTGGCATGCACACAGATAGATGCACAAACAGGGGATTTGAGTCACTCTGCATTCTGTCCCAATTCTGACACCAGTGTGGTGCCAGCGAAGAAGAAGGAAACACATTGCTTTAAAGGTGAAAGCTGTATTATTGAAGGGAGGTTCTCCCTTCTCAACAGATTCCCAAGGAAGAACCACCGCTCAGCACTGCTGAAACAGCCAAGATAGTAGACAGGTCACTTCTATATACACTTTCCCCTGACAGTAGGTACTAACACTGCACCAGCTACCACTCAGTACAGCACAGAATAACACAAACACATGTACATCAATACATGTTCATTAAGCTAAAAACAACTTATTTACAATAAATGCCCCTCCTCTTGCAAACGCTGCGCCTCCCAGAAGTGCATGTGGTCGCTCTGCACAGCCACGCCTCCTACTCTCCTATATTGATTATATTGCTTCTGCTATTTATACATTTCAGCGAGGCGAGGTGAGGCTCACTCTACCCCTGAGAACACAGCTTATGGGTTGGTTTGCGTTCTATGAGATTCAAAGCTCTTGGGTTTCCTCTCTGGAGCAGTACTACAGTACCGATCACCTATGTTTACCCTGTCACGCATCACCACACTGTGGCTTTAGTTTACAAATAGAATGAATGAACTGGCTAACTTAGCTAAGTAGCTAGCAAACTAAGCAAGGCTCTGTTCTCTTCAGTTACCATTCTGCACTTTGGCCCTGCAGTTCCTCCCATTCTCCTTAGCCTTACCTTCTACCACCCCTACCTATCATCAAGGGAAAACATTCCGCTAGCTCAGAGACCCTCCCTGATACCATGTTTCACTTCAAAATCATCACATTACAGAAGGAAAACGCATCATGATTTCCCATTCATGTTGACTTTAAAGGCAAACGTCAGCTGAAGCAAACTACTCTGAAACTCAACAGTCAAACAAATACAGCCCTTCCCATCAGAGTCACTTGCAAAGCCTCGTCCACAAAACCGCCAAAGTTAGAACGGCTAGTTTGAATCGAATTTAAACATGCATTCAATTTACGGTAGGAAACGAATCCACTCAGATGAAAAGTGACCGACTGTGTAGCCGTTGGTGGTCAGACGCCTCTTCATGCTTCTTTCACTTTGTGTCTCGAATCTCGAGTGTGAAGTCAAATTCTGAGTCACTGGTGTTCAAGTCAAAGTTGAGTCGCAAGACTTTCTTGATTTTCGAGTCGAGTCTCAAGTCATCAAATTTGTGACTCTAGTCAGACTCCAGTCGAAATCATATGATTTGAGTCCACACCTCTGGTAGAAACCTCTTCTACACTTCAGTACACTTACTTTAGACTTTAATTTAGCACTGATTTAATACCGTTCATTTTGGACATAATATCGAACAAGCAGATATACAGATACTTAAACAGAGTGTAGATTATGTCAGACGCAGACCTGATATCTTACTGTAAACTGATTTTGCCTGGAAAATCACACTTAATATGCTGCTAACATGAGCAGTTTATTGTACTCTGTAACTCATTGCAGAAGCACTCACCACTGGTGAAGCTCCCACTGATGAGGAAAACGTTCCGCCTGGAGTTCACAGATGACATATTCGGAGCACTCATTGTGAACACGCACTGGAGGGTAGAACTGTTCACAGAGCCCCTGACTGATCCAGCAGAGGACTGCAAAAGCAAAGGCTCACTGTTATAACACTGCTAAAACGTGCATATATATGTATATATGGCAAGCCAAACAGGAAATATTTAATGAACTTTGATATATATGGAATGAACATTGATATATATGGAATGAAAGTCGCTGTTGAAGGGTTGAGGATGGCCAAGAAAAACTGTACATCAATAAATGGGCATTAACAAACTCCAGGTAGAGCTTAAAGGAAGGGAATTCTGATAAAGTGACCAGTATCTATACACAGTGATCCCGTGGACAGAGTGACCTGAGAGTGGCTGATATATGACGTGAAGACACAGATGGGTGGAGCTTCAATATATACATAATACATGACATACATATACATGACATGGTGCAGAAGAAGAGTCAGATGAGGCCATAACTTCTGTTTGAAAAATGGTCTTTCATTGAGAGCAAGGGAAAACAGTGCCACTTGAAAAGCAACTGAAAATTGAGGTAGGTCACTCCTAGCCCTGCTCTTTCTTCTGAGGGTCACCAAACACAAACACACTCTCCCTAACTCTGAGCTGGACACAAAATAACAGAGCAAGCACAAACACACACTGTAACTGAAGAACAACAACATAGCAACATTAACAATGTAAACAGTCTTTTTTGCTTAGGGGTGCAAGGCTACAACACACACAACCCCAAAAGTCCCTCTCTGTCTAAACAAAACATTTTATGAATTATATTATTCATTTTTTCATCTCAATGTTCGATCCATGTACATCAAGGTTCATTCAATATATATCAATGTTCATTGTATATATATCAAAGTTCATTCCATGTATATCAGTGTTCATTCAATATATATTATATATCAATGTTCATTCAATATATTTCAATCTTTGTTCTACTGAGGTATATCGAATGAACATTGGTATATGTGGAATTAACATTGATATTTATTGAATGAACCTTGATGTACATGGATCGAACATTGAGATGAAAAAATGAATAATATAATTCATAAAATGTTTTGTTCAGACAGAGATTGTGTGTGTTGTAGCCTTGCACCCCCCCCCCAAACAGACTGTTTACATTGTTATTTAATGTTGCTTGTTGTTGTTCTTCAGTTACAGTGTGTGTATGTGTTTGTTTACTGTGTTATTTTGTGTCCAGCTCAGAGTTAGGGAGAGTGTGTTTGTGTTTGGTGACCATCAGAAGAAAGAGCAGGGCTAGGAGTGACCTACCTCAATTTTCAGTTGCTTTTCAAGTGGCACTGTTTTCCCTTGCTTTCAAACAGAAGTTATGGCCTCATCTGACTCTTCTTCAGCACCATGTCAAATTATGTATATATTGAAGCTCCACCCATCTGTAGCTTCATCATATATCAGCCACTCTCAGGTCACTCTGTCCACGGGATCACTGTGCATAGATACTGGTCACTTTATGAGAATTCCCTTCCTTTAAGCTCTACCTGGAGTTTATTAATGCCCATTTATTGATGTACAGTTTTTCTTGGCCATCCTCAACCCTTCAACAGCGACTTTCATTCAATATATATCAACGTTCATTCCAGATATATCAAAGTTCATTGCATATATATCAACGTTCATTGTATATATATCAATGTATCAATGTTTATTAAATATTTCCTGTTTGGCTTGCCATAATATATATATTATATACACACATACACACACACACACACACACACACACACACACACATGACAAAACACAAGCTTTACAAAGTCATGAGAAAAAACAGAAAAAGTCTGTTTCTAGTCCTGGAGATGTCAAGGATTGCAGTAAAATGGTTTTAAAAATGATGAAGAATTTTGGAGTATTTACACCACATAGTTTGAAAATACGAATTCTTATTGTGCGTTCATATGGTCCTCATTAACTCATGAATTTCCGAGTTTACCACAAAGATCTTTTATCAGCACACAAAGCCTGGAAAAGTGGTAAGAATTGGGCAAGTTCCATGTTACCTGAGCTTCTAAGTTTATTAATTACTCCAGTGAGGCATAGTACTCTGAAACCACACAATCATGATAGAATGACCTGTTTTATTCGCAGTGAGCGATGCCATTGGTCCATTCCAGGAGAAATATGCAATGTCCACATAAACACAAACTGGTAGTTACATTACTGTGACATGACAACTTCTCAACTTTACGAGGACCATCCAAACACACAGTAAGTTTCCTTAATAACGACAGAAATGGTTACTTTTCCCGTATTTCCACTATTTCTAGTCTGTTCTATTGCCAAAAAGTACGGTTGCATTTCAAAATAAACATGCAGGTGATTTTACCTTTCGGTGTAGATGAAGCTGACGATGCCAGGTAGATGCTCTTTTAATATGGCTAGCTTTTAACAGATTTTTACACGCAGGTTACTCTCTAAACATTTTATATGTATTCTACTATGCCCAGAAAGCTGTAGGTGCTCTTGAATAAAAACCAATACCTTGAATATATTTCTGTAACCCATCCTCTGAACAGTCTGTGCTCTGATCTAATATGAAAATATCTGTTGGCGAGTACTAAAACAACGTCTCAGAAGTGCTGTATAGTGGTCAGTTTCCATTAGAATAGGTCCAATCATGGATACACAACGTCCAGCACCCCAGACAAATGGACATGGTGTCAAACAGTGGAATGGTGCCTGAATACCTGAATATATATATATATATATATATATATATATATATATAAAAAACTTTTAAACTCATGTGTTGACGTTGGGCATCTGTTGAAAGTTGCACCATGCCTACTTTGGTAAATTTTAAACTCTTTTATTAAAAGCTTTTATTAAAGCCATAAGAATTTTCAAACTGGTTTCTAAAAAGTCATATAAATGTTTTGTCTCTGAGAGAACCTGAAAGCTCCTACATTCACAGTGCAATAATTTGACTTACTGAGATAACCTGAGTTGGTGTGGGACTGTTGCGCAGAGTTGCGTGGATGAGCTTCAAAACTCCTTTGTCACTGGCACAGGCATAGATATTGATATTACTTCCCTAAAAGCAACAGCACATGATTAATATTACTATCTGATTACAAGCCATGCTGATTTGGGAAAAGTCAAAGACTCAAATACAAATAACGGCACCAGACACTCAATTAGAAACATGCATGTGTTCTCAAGTCGTCTGATGCTAATATGGGTTTAGTTCACTAATGAATATGATATAAACAAAGGCAGGAGTTGTGTTTTTTCCATTCTATAATCTACAATTTAACCAGTTTCTGTAATCATCTTACCCGGTTAACTGGAAATACCATAGCGAGGTAGCCGCTGGATCGTCCACTAAGCTCAATGGTGATGTTGGTTGAGTTGGGTGTCCCCCCTACAGAGAGAAAAAAGCAGGAGCCAGACGCTGCAGGATCACATTTATCTGGTTTGGACAAGCAAAACTTGGTCTGGTTACATCCCTGGTTTGAGATACTCATCTGTCAAACACAAGATGACAACAAAAAAATATAATCATAGATCAAACATCCTGCAGTCTGGGATCCTGTCAGCTTAAAGCAGTGTTTCTTCAACCTACTGCCCAGTGCAGTTACAATTACTCCCTGTCCCAACACACCTTATATAGCTCATTAGGGCCTGAACAATTAGCAGACAAGCTGGACCAGTGTTTTAGGGCACAGCTGAAACTCTGCATGGCAGAGGGAGTCTGGGAGCAGCATTAAGAAACACAGACTTAAAGAAAAACTCCAGCATTTTCTGACCCAATCGTATACAGAGGTCTGTCATATCTGTTGCGTACGGTCATTTACCACAGGTAAACATTCTGACATCTTTCCCCAAAGAACAGAAAACTGGTCAACGTAGTGTTGGGTGTTACTTTATCCTGTCACAAAGTAGTCAAGCATTACAGTCACTTACTTATATTAACTGAGTTACTCAACAGATCAACTCCAACAGAACAAAATTAATCACGTGTGTTGCATTTACAACATAAATTCAGTGTGTATTGCAGCGTGTTGAAGAAACGCTTTGTCATGTTAGCTTTGGGTTACGTGTCCTCTAGAAAAAAAATAAAAAATCAGTCTACTCAGCCTTTAGCAGAGCTCAGTAACACAGATTAATAACTGATCACATTGATTTATCAGTCTACTCAGGCTTTAGCAGAGCTCAGTAACACTGAGATTAATAACTGATCACATTGATTTATCAGTCTACTCAGGCTTTAGCAGAGCTCAGTAACACAGATTAATAACTGATCACATTGATTTATCAGTCTACTCAGGCTTTAGCAGAGCTCAGTAACACTGAGATTAATAACTGATCACATTGATTTATCAGTCTACTCAGGCTTTAGCAGAGCTCAGTAACACTGAGATTAATAACTGATCACATTGATTTATCAGTCTACTCAGGCTTTAGCAGAGCTCAGTAACACTGAGATTAATAACTGATCACACTGATTTATCAGTCTACTCAGGCTTTAGCAGAGCTCAGTAACACTGAGATTAATAACTGATCACACTGATTTATCAGTCTACTCAGGCTTTAGCAGAGCTCAGTAACACTGAGATTAATAACTGATCACACTGATTTATCAGTCTACTCAGGCTTTAGCAGAGCTCAGTAACACTGAGATTAATAACTGATCACATTGATTTATCAGTCTACTCAGGCTTTAGCAGAGCTCAGTAACACTGAGATTAATAACTGATCACATTGATTTATCAGTCTACTCAGGCTTTAGCAGAGCTCAGTAACGCTGAGATTAATAATTTAATTGATTAATTTTTATTTTTAATCTGTATATTTGCTCTTTATCTATCTGGCTATGGTTTTCTAATATATATTGAGTGTTATATGTTGGTTTTTCTTTTCAAGAAACTATCTTCTTCTTTTTTATTTTCTTGTTTGTTTATACAGCGAAGTCCTTTTAAAGTATGTCTGCACGATCATGTGATGCGTTACTGGCATTTTGACGGCCTGTTTCCTAAAGCTTGTTTCATGAAGTTGAGCCACCTGCAAATTTGGCAGCTGTGTTTCAAATGAGTTCCAGGATGCTTCACATTGTGCTACTCAACTGCAGTTTAGTTTTGTGCAGCTTTTAAGCACATAGAGTTGCATTAAAATTATGTTGAATATAGATATACCAGCAAAAATAGAAAAATCAAGCATGAAATAATTTTAAAAACAGTACAATTTATACTTACATTTGAGACGGATACGGCGGCAGTAGTCTCAGCTCTCAACAGGATGAAAGCCATTGCAATAGGCACGAAGGGAAATATCCACTTAGCCTCCATTTCTAATGGATAATGAGACATTTTTCCGAAGTTGGCATCTCATTTACAGCATACAGTCTAATATTGCTAATGATCAGGGGTCACACTTAGGTAAAAAGTACTCAACTTCAGAGGAACATCTGAGTACATTCAGAAGATCTAAGGTAAAATGCTGAAGCTCCAAAGTGAGAGTTGTGAGCAATCACAAAGCTGTGACACGGTGATTATTTTTTAATAAGACATGGCCACAAAATACTATATTGAGACCACAAATTACTATCTTGAGGCTACGAATTGCTATACTGAAGCCACAGATTAATATACTGAGGCCTCAAATTAATATACTGAACCACATATTACTATATCGGAAAGAGAAACTCAGTATATTCATTTGTGACCATACCTTAATAAAAATTAATCAGGTCACTTTAGGGGCTCTGTAAGTAAATAAATGTTAACTACTCAGTAAAAAGTACTTTATTTACAAATATACCTAAATGGGAATTCCACCAATTTTTCAGAATGTCTGTACAATTTAACGGTTATACTGTAAAGTCACTGAGAGCAGATTAATATTGAGATTTGTTTATCTGCTTTAACATTTTTCTTTAACTGGCAGCAAACAAATAGGCATTAACCACATGACAGCGCATGCATAACGGTGAAGCAGCAGGTAGAACGGAGAATTGACTTCGGTTTTCTTTGAAGTAAAGAGCAAAAGCTGATCAGAATAAGTTGTTATTGCTTGTCTTCTTTTTTTAATTCGACTGAGAGACTTCAATCACTCAGTTTTATGCCTTACAATATAAAATGCTCCGTTCTAGAGAAACACAGGTGGTGGAGTACATGCAGGGCGTTGTAAGGCAAAATAGCACCTGTGATTTTTAGACTTAACGTTATTCTACCATTATCAGCATTACATATAAAATCTCATAAGATGTGTAGGTCCACTGGTGGTTTGTGGATAGTAAATAAAATGACCATAATTATGTTGATTCCTATCACCACCTCTGTAGTCATGTCAAGTAGTCTACACAGAGCACAGATCCTCGACAGTGTGGAACGAGTGCAGAATAAATAAACCAGACAATAAACATACAGGACAATAAATATACATGACGAATACACATGAAGCAACTAGACAGGACAACAACACAATACAGATGGAATGGGGTCCTACAGAAGCATTTCAGAGAATAAGGTTTAAAGGATTACACTGCAGGTGTGCAGTGATGCTTAAGGTCTGTGCGTTCAGTCTACATCGGTGTGTTCAGTAGTGTCTAGAGTAAAGAAATCAGAGTGGGAAAGTTTCCTTAGAATAGAGGGTTTGACATTGTGAATCAGCTTGTTTACACCTAAACTGTATTGTGCAGAAAATCTGAGAAATGGGTGGAAGAAGCAGTGAAATAATATTCATTTGAAAATACTCAGGAAAGTACACATCCATCAAAATCTTACTATCTTGCAAATGTAACTACATACAACCCACCTCTGCTAATAAGCAACTAACGCTGTTCACTCTAATTAGGGAAATGAATCAGTAGTAGCTAAACCACACTTTATCCACTTTATCACAACAGACTTTAATACATAAAGGACAAAGAAAAGCTCTCACCGTTACTTTTTAAGTGTAGATGCACTGCACTGCTCTCTCATCTGCTTCTTCTTGAGGATGTGGCACATTTACCGTCAGTTCAACAGCATCAGTCCTGGGAGGCGGAGGCAGGCATAACGAAAGTATCCCAAATATTATTAATGTAAGAGTAACCAGAGGAGCAGAAAACACTGCGTGAACTGACGTCGACATAAAGAAGTTATTTTGTGACTTTCATAAGAGAATTCAAAGTCGTTCCATCAATAATAATAATAATAATAATAATAATAATTTGTAAAAATAATCTGTTTACCAAGTTTACTATTTGATCCTTGTAAGAAGTCTTACTTAGATAAGCCTATGTACTAGGATCAAATCAATGCATAATAACACACAAAACATGAAAATGGCCTCAAAGTTCATCTGTGGCACTTGATACTAAAGGTTTCATAGACCACCATTCAGGACCAACAACAGTGTATTCACAAGGAAGCATTAATAACTTTAGTGATCCTGCATTCTTTCATGATTCGTGCAGCCACTGCAATAAAGCACTTAACTGGTTGGACACCGTTTCCTACCCTGTACTTCACCTCACATCCACGTTTAGAGTGTCAAAAGATTACAATATCCTTAATGCTCTGTTTGCAAACACAATCAAATATTTAGAGAAAGAGCTTCAGCTGCACCTTAACAGAACTAACATGAAGATAATTATCAAGGAAACAAAACAGGCCAATAAAAAAGAAAAGGAAAGCCTAAAATAAACAGACACACCTGACTAGCGCTTTATTTGCTTTGTCATTGAGTTCATCCGAGTTGTGCACCTTCTGCACCACGATTGTTTTTTCGAGATTGGGCAGATGCTCAACATCCTGAAACTGACTCCACTCATATAATGCTTATACCTCTACCTCTAATGCTGCCAGTCAGGATACACTCTGTAGCCAAATGTTTTAGGCACTCCTGTTATTTCACCATCACACAATTATGCAAGCAACACCTTAGCAGTCACCTGGGATACCATACCCATGGCCTAACAAGAACTTAACAACCACCTGGGATAACAGCAACTGCCCAGCAACACCTTAGCAACCACCTGGAATACCATAGCAATGGCTTAGCATATTTTTGGATGTTTTTGGTTCTCAGTCCAGCAGCGACACTGAGGTGTTTAAAAACTCCAGCAGCACTGCTGTGTCTGATCCACTCGTACCAGCGCAACACACACTAGCACACCACCACCACGTCAGTGTCACTGCAGTGCTGAGAATGACCCACCACCCAAATAATACCTGCTCTGTGGGGGTCCTGACCAGAGTGAAACTATATGGTCAGTGGAGCTGATAAAATGTAGAAACTAGGAGGTGGTTTTAATGAAGTGGCTGGTCAGTGCATCTAGGATTCATACACGTTTTACAGCAACATGTACTGCATTCTAGACGCTGTCTTTCTCAGGGATGTCCCTGCTTATTTCAGCAAGACAACTTCTATAAACGTTCCAAACATGTTTCAACAGCATGGCTGTGTGATCAGAGAGGGCAGGTGCTAGACTGGCCTGCTGATCTCCTATTGAAAATGTGTGGAATGTTACGAAAGGCAAAACACAACAACGAAGGCCTCATATGGTTGTGCAGCTGAAGACTTGTATAAAGGAGGAATTCTGCTGTTTTAAAACTGGATCGGTTCGTGTCTTCAGTCCCTAAATGATATATTAAGTGTTGTTGAAAGGAAAGGTGATACAACACTGTGGTAAACGTGCTCCTGTTCCAACTTTCTGGAACGTGTCGCAGGCATCAAATTTGGAATCAGCATATATTTACTAATAACAGTGAAGTTCATATCATAAAACACCCTCTTTTCTCTGGCACTTTCTAAACAAAAGTTACACCCATGCCCATGTCCAGCCACTGGTACATTTACTTTGTAGGTGTTCCTGACACAAATGTGATCTGGTTCTGATAGTGTCACACTGAGAAGCCAGTTGTCTGATTTTTCCAAAGTCATGAGAAGGGCTGGGTATTGTTCAGATTGTTTTGATATCGCCAATCCCAGTAGTTTGACTCAAATTTTTGGTTCATGCACCTGGTCACTGTTAATTTATCACTGAAAAGGCAAAAAACAAAGAGCTACGTTTAATCAATTTCCCTGAAATAAGTGACATTAGTGAAGTTTGCTAACGACAGAGGAAGCTAACTGCAGGACAAGACACTGTTTACAATGATCACATGAAAGTTTCAGGCTTTACCTGATTTGCAAGTGCCATGTAGATTAATTCAACTGAATTCAAGATTTACTTGCCATTTACAAACATTGTCACAAAGCAGCTCCAAAATCTTGTAGAAAGCTTCCCAGAAGAGTGGAGGCTGTTATAGCCACAAAAGAGGGGCAACTCCATATTAATGCCCATGGTTTTGGAATGGGACATCCGACGAGCTCATCTAGGTGTGATGGTCAGGTGTCTACATACTTTTGGCCATATAGTGTACATCTAATATTAATGGAAAACATTTTGTACCTACACTTTGGTTGGTGAAGCTACACTGTACTTGAACTTCTGGCTAGAAATATTCCTTCATCACGAGAAAAAAGGAATCCAGGATGCCGAGCAAATTAAAGTCTATGACAGACCAGGTGTGAAAAAAGCGATCTTAACCATCAATGTTTACTACAGTGGCACAATCATGGTGCAGAGGACTGATGAAGATCTACAGAGGTTTGATAGGCATTTCCAACATAAAGGCACAGAAAAACCAGGAGACAGTTACTGTCCAATGATCGCCTACTAATCACTCCAGCAGAGAACAAAGCCATGAAACCATCTCTCTTCAGCTCACAGTGTGGTGTTAATTAGAGATAAATTAATTAGGAATGATGTAATACACATAGGAGGAAAAAGGTTATTATTTTTAATGTAAGTTAATGTAGAAATTAATTATGTCAAGTAATTTTGTACCATTTATATTGGCCCATTAATCAAATGTTTACACGTCAGTTGCAAATTGTTATTTGTAAAATAAAATAACAAACCATTATATTCATTATCTACATATCTGCATGTAACATATAACTAATACTTTCTGGTGTGTATTGATAATTTGATTTTGATGTGGTTATAAAAGCTTTTGTTATTTGTGTCTCTATCTTAAAAAAATAAATAAACAAATTAAAAAATAAAAAACTTTTACTGCTTAATGATTGTTAGTATTAATTCAAGCAAAAACACGCTGACAGATAACTAAATAAGCTAATATATATATATACACCGATCAGGCATAACATTCTGACCACCTCCTTGTTTCTGTGCTCATTGTCCATTTTATCAGCTCCACTTACTATATAGGTGCACTTTGTAGTTCTACAGTTACAGACTGTAGTCCATCTGTTTCTCTGATACTTTGTTAGCCCGCTTTTACCCTGTTCTTCAGTGGTCAGGACCCCCATGGACCCTCACAGAGCAGGTACTATTTGGGTGGTGGATTGGTGGATCATTCTCATTCTCAAATTTCAAAAGCGCAGTGTAAAATATTTTGATGGTTTAGATCAAAAGTGATGATTTGGAGTGTGGAGTCTTCTGGACTGGGTTTTGTCTCACACGCTACACCCTCTACAGACAATATTACATCACTACTTACACAAGAAGTCTCACCAAAAACAACTGCTTTCACACGAGCATAACCAGGTTTCACACGAACACTGATGTGCTGAGATATAACAGTTTGATCAAAGCAATACTCACTGTATGGGTTACAAACATCGAAAGCTCTACAGGTTTTTGGCAATTTACATTATTTGTACACGAAGAAAATCTGAAATAGTGTTAATCACTGCTTATTTGGCAACAAACCAAACACTACACCAATCACACGATACTATCAATGCTAGGAGGGTGAAGGCTAACACAGGCTTCCTCCGAGACCTGTGAAGCACCACCACATCTTTACAAACTGCCGCTCACACAACGTCACTGGACGGCCGAACGCGCTCGTAAGAGAACACTAACCGCCAGTGTGTTACGTCAACAGACGCCTGCGCTGACTAGCACTGCGCTGAGTAATGGGGGGAGAAGGGGGGACCATCCTACCCACCCAGAGTGCAAGGTCAACTGTGCTGTCTTGGACTCACGGACACGGACGGCTGTAAAATCACCAGGGATCGAAATCGCGATTACCTGATGATCGAGCCAACGCTTAGACGCTTCGACACCATGAGGCTTAACAGTACGTTTATATAACAGTATGACATTTTTTTAAATTTCTAAAATAAAATAATGAGTACAAGGATTTTTCTTATTCGCTGCAAAAATAAAAAATTGTTTTTTTAGAGGCTCGCTAAACTAAACTAAATCTGTCTTCTGTAAGACACGTGCAGTTGTTTAAGTGTTGTAGACGTACTCACAATATCCGTGATATACTCAGAAAAGTGCAGCGTCACATGGCCCACAACCGATGTTTGTGGTCATAAGCAACATTTGTGTTATGTTCTTGGTCAATAGAGTCAGAGAACATAATTATGAGGGAAGAAAATAAAGAGCCAGTCGAAAAAATTCAGACCACGTCGTCACTAAGTGTGTCTGGGATTATTTAGATGGTGAGAAAAAGAAAACGCAACCAGACTGAATGCGGTAGGTGTGGAAAAGTATCTCTGATGTATCCCAGAAATATCACACAATTATTTAAAAACCTGCAAGCAGGAGTGGAAGCTATAATAAAGGAAAAGTGTGGACACACAAAATACTGACAAATCAGAAATTATATTTAGTTGTTGAGGCTTCTGTGTCATTTTCTGTTAAATGTGTTTTCTGCTTGTTTTCTGGACAGTGAACACTGTAAAACCTAATGAGTGAAATGGTTTAAGGAAACTCAAATCATTTGATCTTCCCTGAACTGAGTATGAACAACACATTTGTTTATTGTTGGATACACTTAAGTAAACTGAGTAAATCGCTCCTTTGGTCTTAAAATGATGAGTATTTTGGACTTATATAATAATGGTACTAACTCAATACAATTAAGTAATTCTAATTTATATTTACTGCCTTTACACAACTCTAGCCAAGTTCAGCTAACTCAGTTTCTTCCATTAAAAGCTTAACTAGGCTTTAATTTTAACAAATTTATACTGAACAGCAGAATATTTTAACAAGAATGCCTTTAACAGTTCAACTTAATACCGCTCTGGACCGCCTCGCCCAATACTGACAACACAGCCCAGAATGCAGAAGCAGTCTGAATTGTTCAGAACCACACTCAGCAGGTGGCGTCAACACTGACTGAGATTATATAAGCTCCCAAAATAAGTAAGCACCCAAAAGAAGGGAGGCTGGGGAGAATGACTACACAGAGATGGTGGGTTAAACAAGGTGGAAAGACACGCCCGATATGCAAATACATGCCACCAAGAGCCAATAGGAATGATGCCAGTTTTACTCAAGGTTGCACTGACTGAGCATTCATCAAGTAAAGCTGACAAGTCTTAACAAACTAAACTAAACTGCAAGAGGTTGATTCAAGTCAAAGATCTCAGCTGAATGTCCAAAGTTGTCAAAAGTTACATGAAAAGCAAGAAAAGTCCAAATCATTTGAATGTAAACCCAACTCTCTCTGTACCCACCTGTAAAGTCAACTTAAATAAAAATAGTGAACATAAAATACCTGAATAAAGTTACCTTAACTCAAAATATGCTAACAAATGACTTTACTCAAAATGACTGAGTTACTATCGCAACAATTCATTTTTGAGTTGGTCTGAATTTGTCAGATTAAGTTATTCCAACTATTTATGTTGTGTTAACTTAGGCAAAATACTCTTCAGTCTGTAGGACTTATGCAAATTCATTGACCTCAACTAACTTTACCTAAGTAACTAAGGATTATATAAGAAAAAGTATGTCTTACTAGATTTGCATTAGTAAGTGTAACAGGTGAGTAAAGTAAACCCAAAAAAATAAGTTAGTGTTACATTTTACAGTGGAAAATTCATTACTTGTCCTTAATGGTCATTTTGACTAGAAATCAAATGCATGAAAGGTTGTCTGACTTTGGGTACTTTTGTTGGCAGAGGTTTGAATTCCACAAGTCTAAAACAAATTTCTCAATTTTTCTCACTCATACCATAAGAATGTGTCCTCTATGGCACCAACAAATCTGGGACCTGTGTAATATCTGGAGAAACATGTCTGCTCTGAGCTTTGTTTCTCTGCCCTCTAGTGGAGCACTGCCCTGCTTCTCTGCCTTCTAGTAATGGATTCAAAAGAAATCCAGAGTTATGATCATCAGTAGATTAACATAAAAAAATACCACAATAGGCTGTCGGTAACTTTTTCTTAGGGTGAAAAGAAAAGACTATTCAAATGTCATCTTTCATGAAATCACAGTACAGTGCTGCAACATCTGAAATATCAACTACCTAAACCTGAAAGACAGCAAAACAAGTCCTTATCGATGTGCTACTGGATGAAATGGAGACTGAATTTAATCACCAGTACAGTAATGTTATTTCCAGTATAATAGTTAAATATGTGCTGCAATATGAAGAGTGTTAGATTGTAGTGAAATCTACTCAAGTGAGTGTGGAAGCCATTAATGGTATGTAGTCACTGGTATATCATAAATAATCTTAAGTACCCTAAAGCGAAGATTACTGATGCCCCCTTCATCCCCCGTCTGACCCACCCATCTCTCTGGAGGACACTGGGAGACCCAAGGAGTTCCCCTTCATCGGACCTCCAAGACACAAACCCAAAAATCAGGTATGAAATGTTCAAAAATAGAATTAATTACATCTGTGCATTTTAAGATAAACAAAACAGTGAGAAATAACATGACCATCAAGTCCTGTGATGTCATGATGACAGCCAGGTAATGTGAGGTGCTCAACCATGACAAGCAAAAGAACATTTCTAAACAGTACCCAAAAAAACGAGCCACTGCAAAACTACCAAACAAACCAAAAATCAAGTACATTAATTTTTTGAAGACCTGTGTTGGTTTTGTCTCTATCAGCCTGAGAGAGAACAGGGACTCTCAGTCTCTCTACTCTCAATCCAGACTGGAGACAACTTCAAATTCTGGTGCAGGATTGCGGCAAAATCCTACGCTAACAAGGACACTAACACTAACTAGTCCAGGGTTTTCTTAGTCTGTGTCCGAAACTCTTCTAAATGCTCTGGTATAAGTGTGAATCTCTGGTGCTCTTCTTAAATCACAGCACATCCGCTGTGGTGCCTGATCTCACATCCCCATGCTGATCTTACTTCCACTCGTTTCCGGTCACGATATTCACAGTGTTATTGGACGAATCAAACATATCATCGCTGTCAATCAACAAGTCTGGGAGGAACCTCAAAAGGCATAGACAGATCTGTATGTGTCTGACGTTTTGTAAAATATATTCGTAAACAAACACAGTAAAACTAGCACACAGCTGAACTAAAACCGTGACGCGTTTTACAGTTAACTGCACTGGCTTGCATGATAACGAAATGTGCTAACTTGCTAACTCTGGCTGAGGGTCCTCGGGGAGTGAATTCAGGCTGGGGATGTGAGATTGGGCTTAACACCATCACTCTGGATTTGGCATGGTTGTTGTTTGATGCGCTGAAAGTGACACAAAAGCTACAAAAATCAGATTTGAACAGTCAGAGCGTCTAGACTGAGACACATCTGTAAAAATCTGATTGGATTCACATTTCAAGTCCCCTCCAAATGTATTTTTTTAAATTTATTATATGTATTTCGTGTGTTTTTTAGCTGTCCAGACTATCAAAAATCAATCTGTATACAATCTGGATATGCCAAAAATCGGATTTGGGTTGGCAGTGTGAACATAGCATAACAATCCAAAGTAATCCCAGTGCAATCAATAACACAAGCAAAACAAGCTAGCCTTCGAAATGCTATTGTTTGCTTACTTTTTCTCTTGCCAGATGTTATGTTTATTTTTATTGCACATAATGTATTCTTTGTACATGTGACACATCTATATTCATAACTGTGGGCTTTAGATTTTTAAGGATTTAAGAATAGACTTTTTGTCTTTTGGATTATGTTAATGAGCACACCGTCTCCTCCTACTTTAAGCTCCGCCTTCATGAGGTACTGAACTGGTTTAGAATTCACTTTACTCCCACTCTACGTTCCCACCCAGATTTACCTTGGCCGCTCTGCTGGCCGCACCCAGCACCTGCACAGTACTGGTGTTGATGAGGGGCGCCTTGCCCGCTCGGCCTCCCTCCTTCATAACATGCTTCACGTTCATGTTCATAGCACGTTTGGAGATGCTGTCTAACCCAAAGTTCCACTCCTCCAGAGTCTCCATACCTGCCTGAGAGACAAAGACAAAGAAGACACAGTTAGTTACATACTGAACTGCATTTACTGCAGTTTTGACAGCAGTGTTTTAATGTCAAAACCTTCTCAGAGGTGTAACAGATGCTACAATAGCTTTTCAGCAAATTCAGAATATCTCCTTTTCTGCTAACAAACATAAACGTGCTATTGATCAAGACTTTACTACAGAAGCTTCTGGCTGGATTTTTCTGCAATTATTGAAACAACTTATGTGCAGTTTCAGTTACCTTTATGAAAGTTCAGCCTAAAGACAGTGGAATCTGCTCATACTGCATTTAGAGCTAAACTGAAGTTTGGCCATGCTGAGATGTTCTTGCCATACTAAACCTACATGATCTCTCATGGAAAGCAGTTGGCATTAGTCTATAAATGACACACCTTCAATAACGAGTGGTAAAAACCGAAAGCAGAAAGACACTTTCCTAACAGCAGAATTTGAAATGACAGCAAGTTAAGCATGATCTATTATACAGAATTTTTAACTGAAAATTCTCAGTGGAGTATTGAACGCTAGACAGGTCTTGTCATCTCACCTGCAGGAACTGGAGGCATTCTTTAATGTCACTGATCTCCTCTTGAAAGCCCTGGATGATCTGCTCCACTTTTGCTCAGTCTGTCCTCGAGGGAACTGTATCTGTAATGTTCGCAGGGGCTGATGAAATGCCCACTGCTGTCACCACGCCAATTCCCACCGCTGTTACGATCAATGTTCCAAGCATAAACAGGGCCAGTGCTAATCCAGTGATGGTAGTGATGCTACCAGCTACACTGGCTACTCCTCCTCCAATACTAGCAGTCATGTTTTCTTATGGAAGCCGTCCACTGCATCAGCCATGCCAGCATCTCCAAAACGTGCTGATGCAACGACGCCTCCCGCTGGTTGAAGAGATGATCGAACAGACGGGCAGCCATGAAGACACGGTCAGCAGCAGCTTCTACAGCTCTGTGAGAAAGAGCAAGAGAACATTGTGCAGATGTAATGTACTGTAAACGCAGAATGACACTCAATCTATACTTCACAATTGAATAGTCTAAACTACTTGTTTGTAGACTCATTCCAACTTATTCCAACCTTTAGAAGCAAATGACAGTCATTCCTCTGCTCATACAGGCAGCAAAACACAGACAAAACAGACTTTTACTGTCATCCTACCCTCCACAGTCCCCTACCAATCCAACAAGAAGTCTTCATCCTGGGAATAACACGATTTCATCTGTCTGCTAATAGTTTTTTTTCAACTTCAAAAGTCCAAATTTCTCTCTATAACATTATTATGTTACAAGTAGGCAAACCTACATCATCAAGAACTGCCTTCACTGGGTACTGACGCCTCTGCCACAGTGGAAATCTCAACAGTCCTTCAACAGTCCAACAGTCCTTCTGTCAAAAGGTAAATACCCACCAAGTTCAGATTAACTCCTTAAACTCTAAGGGACAGCATGTGGGTCCACACTTCAATCTGTCACTCTCGGCTTGCATACCAGCTCCAAAGTATTGACTGAATAACTCATAATAGTTAGTGAACAATAAGCCTCAATATGAATAACGGAACAGTGACCCTAGATTTAAAGGGGTTAAGTGCTCAAAAGACATATAATAACCAACCAGAGTACAAAACAATGGCTGTTGGGTCTTTTCATGTCCATTCATTAAAGCTTGACACCACCTCTTACAGCTGTGTCACATAAAAAGATAGCAAGTAATTTCAAAAGATGCCACTGGAGCCAGAAAAGCAACTCTTTCAATGAACAGTCCTAATTTCTGAAAGTCAAAGTCAAAACCTGTCTAAATGAAAAACAATGAAAAGCACTTTCCCAGCTACAGAAACATCTGCTTGAATAAACATCCATAATAACATATCAACAGAAGGGAAAAAACTGTGAAACATTCAGCACGCCAGCAGAGGGCAGTATCTAAATGCAGCTCAATTCAGTCTTCAGGAAGGACCATCTGCCACTCATGATGGTCAGTTTTGGTGAAACCTGAACCCCATTTATGAAATACTGCTAAATAAAGGAAACATGAAAACAATGCCTTTTCCTGTTGAAGGAATTTTGGCCCTCACCAAATGAAAACAGGCTCAAAAACCACCTTTGATATCACTTTCTGATGCAGCACTGTCACAATCATTTAGAGGTGGCATCAAAACCTCTCTCATGCAACACGTTATGAAACTAGCCTAATTTAAGCTAAAACTACCTTGAAATGGGAGAACTGGGTTCAGTGGGAGTTCCACCTTCCTGAACATAAAACATGAGAAATAAAAAGAATGAAGCAACAAAGATGAAGCTTTCAACCACCACACGACTCCTGGATTATCACTGATAATGTGAAGCATTAGTAGATGTTCCAATGGAGATACTACTAATACTACTACTACTAACAGGGCTCTATGTAGATTTTTGAGCATGTAGCACTTCTGCTATAAAAGTTGCAAATGTTGCAGCACAAATACACACACACACACACACACACACACACACACACACACACACACACAATTTCTAAGCCGCTTATCCTTCTGGGACGCGGGGGCAGCTGGAGCTTCTCCCAGCAGTCACTGGGTGGAAGGCAGGAAACACCCTGGACAGGTCACCAGTCCATCACAGGGCGGACAGGCACACATATACTGTAGCACAAATAATTGACCTTTTTTTTGCCACAACAAAATAGTTTTTAGCACAAAGTTGAACAAATTTTCATTTGAATTGTGGAAAAAAAATTGGCAGCATATAAAAGGTTTGTACAACCCCATTTCCAAAAAAGTTGTGATGCTGGGCAAAATGTAAATAAAAATACACTGTAAAAAACGGTTCTTCAGTTCAACCTAAAAAAGTTACTTCAGGTGCACAAGCAATTAAGTTAGTTCTATTTAAGTCAAAAATTTACTTTGAATGGAAGAATTGTTCATTCAAACAGTTTATTTGTTTTGAATTAATTTACTTGTTACCACCTGAAGTTATTTTTCAGGTTGAATTGACAAACCATTTCTTACAGTGTAGAATGCAGTGATACACAAATCATGTAAATCCTATATTTAATAAAAAACAGTACAAAGACAGCATATGAAATATTGAAACTGATACATTTTATCGTTTTTCATTTTGAATTTGATGCCAACAACACTTTCCAAAAAAGTTTGGACGGGGGCCTGTTTACCACTGTGTTTCATCACCTCTTCTTTTAACAGCACTCTGTAAGCATTTTGGAACTGAACAGACCAAATGCTGTAGTTTTGAAAGTGAAATGTTTCTCGTTCTTGTTTGACACAGGATTTCAGCTGCTCAACAGTTCGGGGTCTCCTTTGTCTTATTTTTCGTTTCATAATGTACCAAAAGTTTTTGTGACAGGTCTGGACTGCAGACAGGTCAGTTTACCACCTGGTAAATCTTTTAATGTTATTATGTACCGTAGATGATGAAAAGCTAAAGTTCTTTGCTATTTTATGTTGAGAAACGTTATTCTTGAATTGTTGCACTATTTGATGGTGCAGTCTTTCACAGAGTGGTGAACCCTCCTCATCTTTACTTCTGAAAGACTCCGCCTTTCTGAGATGCTCTTTATACCCAATCATGTTATTAACCAATTAACCACCAGCTGTGTTTTTTTTAGCATTACACAGCTTTAACAATCTTTTGTTTCCCCCGTCCCAACTTTTTTGGAACGTGTTGCTGGAATCAAATTCAAAATGGGCAAATATTTTTCAAAAAACAATAAAATTTGTCTTTGTACTATTTTCAATCAAAAATATGGTTTACATGATTTGCACATCATTGCATTTTGTTTTTATTTACATTTTGCACAGCATCCCAACTTTTTTGGAAATGGGGTTTTATAAATGTTCAATTTATGAAACTTGCAGACAATTATCCTCATTTTTCTGGGTTGAAGGTAAAATGGCCTCTGATTCAGTCTCCTTCAATGACAAATGATCCTTTAGAATGCTTACTTAAGCTCAATCAAGTTTTCTCAGTCAAGAACAAGCAAGAAACACAGTTTCAAAGAACCAAAAAGCAAGGAAGATTCTTTAGAGTAGGGGATATTCCACAATCAATCAATGGGGAAATAAAACAGTAGTGAATACAGGCTTAAACAGGAACCAGCAAAAGCATTAAACAGAGTGTCATAAGTTATTACAGTAAACGTAAAATGGGAAAAAGCAAAAGACCAAGCTAGGAAACGTAACGATGACATCCTTATAGAACATACAGATGACAGACTGCCTGCTCTTCTACAAAATGGTCTTACCTTCTCGTTCTTGTCGTGTTTTGGGTTCAGTCGTCATTGTTTGGGTTCTAGAGATGGAAAGAGCTGAGATGAAGGGTCAGGTGCTGAAACAGACAGATCTTTACTGCTGAGCACAGGGAACAGACTGACAGCTGAATTGTGCTGATGTCACTGAGGGCTCAGAGTGTAAATGTCTGAGTGTGTGTGTTTGTTGTACCTGTGACGACCTGAATGGGTTTATTTTCTCAATCAATCCGATAACCTGTCCAGGGTTCTAGATAGAACAGCTCAAATGGCAAACAAACATACCATAATAAATATACCATTAATAGCTGATTCAAACTACTTTTTTAGAACCCGATAGTTTCTAGAGACCTTTAGATTTACTGTATACAGTACTGTGCAAATGATATAGACCATTCATTTTTCAGCATCAGGGAAAAAAAACAGAAATCACACAATTAACCGACAATTTCCGAAGCCTCAACATCCAAATATAAGAAACCTTTCAGTGTTTCCTTTTCTCAGTGAGGTTCTCACTGAGCTACACATCCTTTCAGACCCACAGCGCTGAGTCGTCTTCTCACAGTGAAAGGATGGACAGAAACACCTGTGGATGTTTTCAGATCTGATCAGCTTGATTTTCTCCTCTCTCTCTCAGAGATGAAAGCTTTAAGTGCTGCTTATCTGATGGGGGCAGTTTTTGGGTCGACCAGCTCTTCCAGGTGGCTGTTAGGAGGAACATTTTCTCTGTAGCCTTTAATCAGTTTTGAGCTCCAGTTTTGAAACCCCCTGTTTTTCACTCATTTTCTTTTAACTGTCCCTTCCTTATGCAAGTCTAATCTCTTCTGAAAAATGAATAACTTGTACTTAATGGCCATTCTGACTGAAAATTTAATGAAGGGTAGTCTCTGATGTTTGCATAGTTACTGTAACTATCAAAATAAATGCAGCAACAGCACTGAGAAATCACACTATTAAACTGACACTATTAGATTAAAATAACCATTTTTTGCATTAGCAGTAATTAATTAAGCTTTATTCTCTCACTTTAATTACTGAAAATGTGATTGACTCTACTGTTCATACCATTTAGTTATAAAGGAAAAGTCTTTCCTTTATTGTAGTTTCATCCTCTTTAAGGGTGATTTCCTCATCTGATAAAAAAGGTAGTGTGTATGTTTCCTGTTTACATGTACGAGTTAAAGTATTTATGGGTACTTTAAGATTCCACAGAGTGCTGACGTTCTACTGTGTTCCACCACTCCATCAGACTGTCATCAGACCAGTGAGAGAACACAGCAGTGAATGAGTGTAGACACAACTCAGTACATGTATTTTCATCCGTAAAACAGAGCGCAGTGCTTATATTTTATGACAATGTAAGTGTGATGTTTAGAACCACACGTGTTTCTCACAGGGTCAATTTTTTGAATGACCTTCATTGTACACCTACGAAGTGAACCTGGAAGATAAGCGACCCTCATATACAAGCCCAGAGTCAAAGGCAGGTGTTTCTATTCAAGTATACAGGTTTAAACTTTCATTTTGTTTCATAAGTCTAGTTTTATTTCACTGAGATGTTGTGCTTGTATGCAATGTGTGGCAGGAAAAAGACTGACCCCTTCTTCTTCCTCCGCCACACCCTCCAATCTCTCCTCTTCTTCTGGTCCACTTGTTCGCCTCACCCATCTGTGAGGACATCCATTCAGCGTGGGAGAGAAAGAACCAAGATAGAAGGAAACCCTTTGCAGAAAATCCCTTGTCCTCTCCATCCACCTTTAGTAAAAGCAATGAGTGTTTGGGAGCTGTGGAGCTCACATTTTGATTAAGAACAGTAAGGATGTAAATGTTTAACCAATTAACTGTGAACCGATAAATAAACATTTGTTTGCTGCCAATACTATTGCTGAAAAAGTTCATTTTATTTAATGTCCAGTTTTTATTTGAATAATCATTCAAGCTTAGGACATTTTTGAACTGTAGACATGAGGACACAAAAAACCATCACTTTAACTGCATCTTTGCACTCAATGCACTGTATTGTACTTTATGTCCTAGTATTACTGCACTATTCACTGTTTAATCTGTATACCTATCTTTTACATAAGCTGCTCTCACAGGACAAACTACCTCATAGGACAAACTATCTCACAGGACATACTACCTCACAGGACATACTACCTCACAGGACATACTACCTCACAGGACATACTGCCTCATTGTACACTCTTCACTCACTCTGTATACTTGCATATCTATATTTTTTACCACTATACCTCCGATGACCTTCTGCACTGTAAATGTAAATAATACTGTATTTTGCACTTCTGGTTAGATGCTAACTGCATTTCATTGGCTCTGTACCTGAACTCTGCACAATGACAATAAAGCTGAATCTAATCTAATCTAATCTAATCTAATCTAAACGTTTGGTGTCAGAAGTGGGCTTTTTCACTTTAAACTGAAGAGTATACACATAAATTTGAACAGGTTTAGCTTTTTGGTTAATTGGCACTACTGATTATTAACAAAAGAACAGAATATCTAAATCTGACTGTGAATAAAAGTATGAAAATTATATGCAATTAAAAAAATCTCACAGGAAAGTCACATAAATCCCCCCCGTGTTTAATTCCTTCAGATTAAAATGACCACTTTAGACCAATCAGTGAAAATTCTGTGGGACAAAATCATACTAAAGCGACCTTACCTTACCAAATTTACTTGGACATGGAAGAGTTAAGAGGCAAACGACTCAAAACTCACGTACTGACACTTCACTGACGTGTATCAGCAGTGTTGAAAATGAGGCATAATATGGAAAAGGACGTGAAAAAGCTGAATGAAACAATCTTTGAGTGAGTCAGTGCCAGGAATCCGTGACTGAGGCTCAAATCTGTTGATGTTGACACTCACCGGTCTGCGCTCTCCTGAGGCAACTCCACCTTCTGCCTCTCGCGCCTCCTAAAACACGAGGGTTTATGGTTTAAATCATTATTTTAGACTTCAGACTTAAACCAGCCGCACTTTAGTCAGGTCTTACTATGTTTCCTCCGCGGAGGCTGCCCTAAAAATCCTGTGACGACAGCAGTTCACTCAGTGCACTCATCGTCCCTCCACCCTCCAAACTCGCATTTCCAACAGCCAATCACGTCGAGGCTTTTCCACGCGAGGCACCTGATGTGTTTTTTTCTCCACCCGTATTCCGGATGATCCCGCCCCTCTGCGTCGCGATTGGGTGTGACGTCCTGTCACCTACGTGATGATTGGCTAGTAGTTCACACTCTCGAGCTGCCTGAGAACCGCCACAGAGAACCTGTAGAGAGAATTCCCACTCTGCAATGTTAATTTTTAAGAGCTTTTAAACTCGAGTTCTAGGAGTTTAAAACGGCACCTCATGTACGTTCATGATGTCAGTGAGCGTGAACAGCCAATGAGCTGCTCCGCTCGCCAACCAATCAGCACTCAGTTGCAGTAATGCTAACCAATCAGCACTCAGTTGCAGTAATGCTAACCAGTCAGCGCTCAGTATCAGTAATGTTAACCAATCAGCACTCAGTAGCAGTAATACTAACCTATCAGCTCTCAGTAGCAGTAATGCTAACCAATCAGCACTCAATTGCAGTAATACTAACCAGTCAGCACTCAGTAGCAGTAATGCTGACCAGTCAGCACTCAGTAGTAGCAATGCTAACCAGTCAGCACTCAGTAGCAGTGATGCTAACCAATCAGCGCTCAGTAGTAGCAATGCTAACCAATCAGCACTCAGTTGCAGTAATGCTAACCAGTCAGCACTCAGTAGCAGTAATGCTAACCAGTCAGCACTCAGTAGCAGTAATACTAACCTATCAGCTCTCAGTATCAGTAATGCTAACCAGTCAGCACTCAGTAGCAGTAATGCTAATCAATCAGCGCTCAGTAGCAGTAATGCTAACCAATCAGCGCTCAGTAGCAGTAATAGTAAGTAAGTTGGTGACCTCTGCGCACTATGCTCCTCAGCATCTGCTGACCCCGCTCTGTCATTTTACGTGGCCGACCACTTTGTGGCTGAGTTGCTGTCGTTCCCAATCGCTTCCACAGCTGACTGTGGAATATTTAGTAGTGAGGAAATTTCACGACTGGACTTGTTGCACAGGTGGCATCCTATCACGGTACCACGCTGGAGTTCACTGAGCTCCTGAGAGTGACCCGTTCTTTCACTAATGTCTGTAGGAGCAGTCTGCAGGCCAAGGTGCTTGGTTTTATACACCTGTGGCCATGGAAGTGATTGGAACACCTGAATTCAATGATGTGGATGGGTGAGTGAACACTTTCAGCAGTGTAGTGTATGTGGACTCGTCTGGTCAGGTGTGCTTCTCTGCAGCGTTTACGTAGTGTGTCAGCATGACATTGAGAACTGCTTTAATCTCTCTGAGTTAACTGCAGTATTCATTACAGCAGGTACTGTGTCTGACTCCTTAGGCCTCAAGCATTAAAGTAGCCTAAGGGGTCAATTCTAAAGCTCACGTCTCATTTCCTTTCTGAAACCAGGTGATAATGTCTTCATATTTAAAAAACTGTACATAATCAACATCTAACAGCACCCAGTTTAAAAAAATCAGGTGCTGTTAAATGTCTGATGTAAAACTCACTTTAGACCAATCAGAAGTTCTGTGGCTAAATTTAGTTTTTGGAGATCATCTGGTTAAAAGAAGTAAATCAAAAATCACAACAGTGTGAGCTTCACAATCAAACAGACCAACTTTATAGAGCTTCATGTAACTTCTATAACTATTGTTTATTTTAACGTACAAATATACTGTATAGTATTCACTTTATTTGTGTGTGTGTATACAGAGGCATATTAAGTGTAAAAAACTTATAGTAATGTCTCAAAATCATTTTTTGGAATTAAAAAAAACTCTGACAGCTGATTACATGGACACGGATTTACCATACACAGTAATATCTGGACAAAAATTCATGGATAATACAATCTGCATTAAGCTCAGTTTCAGGGGGTGAACTGTATTATTAAAACAGTGTCATTCTACATTAAACTCTTATTAAGAAAAAAGCAAAGACTTTTTTCATGATATCGGCTCTTTAACTTCTCAGTGAGTGTACTCGAGGTCACAAGGTCAGGACAAACAGACATCTCCACAACAGCGGCCCCTGTGGGTAAAAAGCAATTCAGTCAACCTGAAGCACAACACAAAAGGGAAAGAAAATACTTATAACAACATAAATCTTTAAGAAACATCACAAGAACTACAACAGCTCAAAGTGAGTATGTGAATAAATAAATGCATAAATGAATAAACAAAATACATATATACATTCACAACATAAAAAGAAGTTTGTTTTTAAATCACTAAAAACATTTTTAGCTCCATTCACCCCAATTCACTGAGGATTCACTCATGCCCGTGTGTTTATTTTCCACTATTTTCCATCATCAACATTCCATATGAACTCAGAAGACTCGTGTAGGTTCACTGGTGGTTCTGGATAGTAAATAAAATGTCTATATTTGTGTTGTAGTCATGGCGACCCCTGGTTCCTATCACCACCACTGTAAAGACATCTGAACCATTTCACACCAAACCACTCTGGATCACACCTGTTTACATCTCACACACTCAATTATTCAGAAATTTTGAAACATCTGTAGAATTGCCTTATAAACTGGCTTTGGTCCCAACCCTTACCTTCCCTATGTGCTGTCAGTGCCCCCTGGTGGTTAATGAACGTCAGTTCTTTTCCTAAGACCCAAATCTAACTTCCTAACACACACACATCATCTAAACTGCTTATTCTTCTGGGTAACGTCCTAACACAGATTCATAAATTTACTAACACCAGAGGGCAGCACAGTTACATGACTGCCCTGCTGAAACATACCAAATGAACCTGGCAATTAACTAATAAGTTCAATCAGGTGTGTTTGAGCTCTGTAAAGGTCAGTTCATTGGTGTTACATTTTCAATGGCAAATTACTGAATGGGCAGGCAATTAATTGAGCTCTGGAATTTTCTTCACCTGAATTGCATTGAAAGCAGATCAACTGAAAGAGTGCCCAAATCTGTGCACATGCCATATTTTATGCTTTATTCAGGAGACATCAGCAATATCTTTTAAAAGAATGTGCTGTCCTTCCAGTACAGCTCCACAGACTTATGGAATCTATGCGAAAGCACATTAAAGCTGTTCTGGTGGCTCAGCGTGGCCCAACACCTTTATAAGACACTGTATGTACGTTTATTCTAACGTACACCTGTTGGTTTGTGTCACCACAACAGTAACAGGCAGGACATTATTTTGTTTAGCACCGTGTTTCATGGCTTATTGTAACTGCAGTTTTTAAAATATTTCACACGTTTCATCTTCTCATGTGTAAGCTCCTTGATTATGCTAGCCAATACAATATACACCAACTGGCCACTGCATTAAGTCCACCTCCTTATTTCTACACATCTACTGTCCGTCTTCTCAGCTCCACTGACCGTATAGTTTCACTCTGTAGTTCTACAGTTACAGACTGTAGTCCATCTGTTTCTCTGATACTTTGTTAGCCCCCTTTTACCCTGTTCTTCAGTGGTCAGGACCTCCATGGACCCTCACAGAGCAGGTACTATTTGGGTGGTGGGTCATTCTCAGCACTGCAGTAACACTGACGTGGTAGTGGTGTGTTAGTGTGTGTTGTGCTGGTCTGAGTGGATCAGATACAGCAGTGCTGCTGGAGTTTTAAACACCTCAGTGTCACTGCTGGACTGAGAATAGTCCACCAACCAAAAATATCCAGCCAACAGCTTCCTGTGGGCAGCGTCCTGTGTCCACTGATGAAGGACTAGAGGATGACCAACACAAACTGTGCAGCAGCAGATGAGCTATCGTCTCTGACTTTACATCTACAAGGTGGACTGACAAGGTAGGAGTGTCTAATAGAGTGGACAGTGAGTGGACACAGTGTTTAAAAACTCCAGCAGCACTGCTGTGTCTGATCCACTCATACCAGCACAACACACACTAACATATTATACTGATGAGAAATTGTGTATATTACGTAATCATGTGCTGAAAATTTAAAAATATCTAGTCAAAGATTCTGAATCACCTTTTCCCCAAAGCACAAACTAAGCAGACGTCAGTTACAGACCGCTTTTAAAATCTCTCAGCTGTAAAGGAGGAACAACAGAAACAACGTCCTTAAAATGGCCTTATTGAAAGAGAACAGAAGAGAATGGCGTACATCATTCTGCCTCTTTAGAACAGGCCTTTCCATCAATCTGTGATGATAATAATAAACTACTCATTTACGCTTCACGTCATGTACGATCTTCAGGTTCGGGTCCATGCTTCGCATTTTCTTTATTGCCAAACATTCCTAAGAACTTAAGAATATGAAATAAATAATAAGCAGAAAGGCAGTCAGGTCAGCTGTGACTCATTGAGAAAATGAAAGAAACTATTGAGAAACAAACATTGGATGGTATCAGACAGTGGAAACGTGTGCTGTGGTCAGAAAAGTCCACGTTCCAAAGACAAAAGAGACCATCCAGACTTTTATCAGCGGAAGGCGCAGAAGTCAACATCTGTTATGGTATCGGGGTGACTTGGGGGTGCATCAGTGCCCACGGTGACTTGCATATGTCTGAAGGCACCATTGACATGAGGCTTATGTTGGGATTTCAGAGAGAAATTTGCTGCCATCAAGATTACATCTTTTCCCGGGCAGTCCATCACCATTTCAGCAAGGAAATGCTAGGCATCATTCGGCATGTGCTACAACAGTGTAGCTTCGTAGACACAGAGTGTGTGTGCTTGACTGGCCTGCCTGCAGTCCAGATCTGTCTACTGTTGAAAATGTATGGCGCATCATTAAGAGGAGAATCAGACAATGACGACTATGCACTGTTGAGCAGCTGGAGTCTTGTATCAAGCAATAATGGGCAGAATTTCCACTTGCAAAATTGCAACAACTAGTATATTAAAAAGCATAAATAAAAAGAAAGGTAATGGTAAACATGCCTCTCTCACAACTCATGTTAAGAGTGTTGCAGAAATCAAGTTCTAAATCTGTTTATATTTAGAAAACACAATTAAGTTGGTCAGTGAAAACATTGGAAATCTTTTTTTTGTACTGCTGTCAGTTCAAAAAAAACAAATCACAGATTCTTGTTTTTATTGCATTTTACAAAATGTCCCAAAGGAGCTCTAAAAGACTCTATTCTTAACTATTTATCCATTTTGATTTTTCATTCAAAGAATTAGCAAAAATCTAACCTTTATTTAGGGTATAATAATTAAAAGAAAAAAAAAATAATCTTGTCATGATTTTTTAAAATCTCTTATCGGCACCATTAGAAATGCTTAAGAGTGAAATCTAACTGAGGTATATTCCCATTCAGTTTTTGTTCACCTGAGCGATTAGGAACACTTAAATAAGCAGCCATGACTTCTTGATTCACTGGGGAATATATATGAGCAGGCCAGATTCCCTCCGTCGTCCATCACTATGAGAAAATACAGCAATGATGTGTGACAAAAGATTAATGAGCTGCACAAATCAGGACATTGTTACAAGAAATAGCTGAACAGTTGAAATGCCCATTTCCACTATCAGGACAATAAATAAGAAGCTCAAAACAACAGGAAATGTTAAGAATCTGGTGGGAAGAGGAGGAATGTTTATACTGACCCCACACACAGTGGGAGGACGGTTAGAGTGGACAAGAATCTCCACACATGGGGTTTTTAAGAAAAAAACTAAAGCACTTATGTCCCACAATGTGTGTGCTGCCCTGTTACTAAAACACTTTTACTTTCTGTATAACGAGGACAATCTCAGCACATGAAAAACAGGAAGTCACATGATTAATCGGAAATCTCACAGCATGGCCACAACCAAAGGAGTTCATCACAGGGTAAACAGGCTTTGGTAATAAAGGGGCATACACACTGTTAGACATAACTGAAGAGCATATTTATTTTATTTTATTTCTGCTGATCAACACTGGATTAGCACTATTTCACACGACGACATTCCCTTTCCCTTAAGCTGAGAACAGGAAACAAACTGAGTACTGGAACAAACTGAAGTGATTAAAGTAGTGCACTTGGTTGCACCATCACCTGTTAGTAAAATTCATACTGTCTTTCATCACCTCTGTGAAATGAAATGAGACTGACTGTGAAATGAGACTCTACTTTGCGTGGCGGTTCTTTTTTTTTTTTAAATACATACATATACATATATATCACTGTTGTTGGAGGAAAATCTCATATCTCTAAAATGGTGACTTTACAGGAGAAGGAAAAAACACACTTTACTTTTAATGTAAGAGTCAATGGAACCAGACTTTTTTCCAAGTTGTTTAGGGCCGTTTCTTTCATCATGAAATTTGCACACAATGTAAAGGGTAACATGTATTTTCAAATTATGTCAAAATCTGGAAAATGACAAAAATGGAGATACGAGGTTTTCTTTCGACAGCAGTGTGTGTGTGTGTGTGTGTGTGTGTGTGTGTGCGTGTGTGTGTGTGTGTGGGCATATTTTTCATCCTTTTACATCCTCCTGAGTTTCTATCCATTAATGCTTTCTTACCGCAATACCCAGCATACATTAGGCAAAAAGTTAAAACTATAGAGATTTCCTCATAGCAATACAGAAATCTGCTCATGTACCACTGGAGGCTAAAAAACACAGACATTATATGTGGCTTCCTCGCAGTAACATTTACTATGGAGCTTCCTTCTGCAGTGGCCAGCTGGTGGGGGATGAAAAATAAATTCAAAAGAGCCCAACCAAGTATTCTCCCCAAAACGCTTGTAAGTTTCCAAAAGTTCCTCCCACCTTCAATATACCTCAACAGAAGGGGATTTTCCTAGTCCTAAAACCAGAGAGTAGTCATGTTTACAACAGATGTAACAATGGCTGGAGTGCCTATTTAAGAAAAATGTTAAAGAATTTAAAAATGTAAAAATATGTTTGTGTAATATTTTGCATACAAATACAGGAAAATGTTTAATATAAATGATGCACAGTTTAGAAAACAATCAAAATGATCCCTACTTCTCTTCCTGAATAATACTTATTATTCTTCCCCTGTAGGGTGAGTATGATAAGCTTTACATTAGACAAACTTCTAAATGACAGAAAACCGTTTTCCGCAGCAACATGAGTAGTTTGTGACTCATTACCTTGAATAAGATGTGGTGACAGAGCATTTTTTCCAAAATGACTTTTTTCTCAAAGGTTTACTATCCTGTTTAAGAATGCATTGATAAAGAACCAGCACAAATCTGAATTCTATATTTTGATTATTTTTGGCATCTGTCACTAATGAAATGACCAAAGCAGCACTTTAGGTAAGAGGTAAGATTGAAAAACTGAAGGAAAAAAAAGTATTAACATCAGACTCACAGGTGCAAAAATACCACCCGGCCTTGATGTTTTGGTCCCAAATTCAAAGTCAACCTTGTACTGATGAAGATAATTGACTCACATCCTCAGAAGATCGAGTTTTCTTTGAATACTATGCTTCAACGCGCTCATATTTATCGGATTCATGCGCATTGGGGAAGGGGTCCAACGCACAACCCACTTATCCACACCTTGTGCGCAGTTATACATTTCCAACAGGTCTTCAGGTCTCCAAGACTTGCTTAGTGCATTTTTAATTTGGTAAATTAATCAATATTGTGGTAAGGATTTTCACAAAACTGAAGACACTGCATTCTCTTTTTAGCCTATTTTTCTCAAAAGGGACATCAAGGAGACTTCAGTTACGGACCCTCCAGCTGAACAGGAGGAACTGCAATAACAACATTACTAAAATGAAAATGGTCCCATTCAAAGAAGACAGAGGAAAGATTAGTCATGTCTCAAACCACATCATGAAACAACTACCCTCTTCAGAACACCGTAAGATTTTCATCTTTATTTAGAGAAATATTTATTAGTTATTTGTCCTCTGAAATGCAGTAATGCCCAATTACACTGATGTTCCCTACAGGAGTTTCACCAGATGACCAGGCCGATGAATTTCTCTCTGAAAAAGTAAAATTACTCATCTCGTTCCTCGACAACAATATCACAGATCTCCAAGCTCAAATCCTAAAACTGACAGAAATAAGTAACGGAGAAAACTCATCAGAACACCACCATTGGAAGCCTACTTGGGGGAGTGATTGGAGCAGCTGGAGGAATCACCTCGACTGTGGGAGTTGCCCTGGCTCCGTTTACTGCGGGGTATCTTTGGTTGTGATAGGAGCAGGCTTGGAGTTGGAGTTGCTGGAGGTGTAACACAAGCAACATCTAACATCACAGACATGGTTTGTCAGAAATCCTTACGAGAGGAAATAGAAGCAACTCTGAAAGCAATTCAATTCAATTCCTAATGTTAATTACCTGGAAGAGATAGAAAATGATCTAGATCCTGTCTAGAACTGTGAGAGCAGCTGAAGCAGTCACAGGAGTGAGGTTCATTCAGGAAATGAGCAAAACTGGGCAAGGCCTTCAAAAAGCCCTGGATGGAATTAAGGAGGTCAAAAAAACAACCTGATGCGGAGATCATTACAGCCAAGGCCTTTTCGTTTATGTTATAGCTGGGCGATATGGCGAAAATGTAATTTAACGATACTTCAAGAGATTTTTATGATACATGATGTGTGACAATGTTTATTTTTTCTGATACGTTGGAACAGCCAAAGCAGTGCTGCATTTAAAACATACTTTATTCAGTTATGAATCCAGTGATTTGTATTCAACATTTCACACACTGCACTGCACTGAATTGAACCCCAGCATCCTTAAGACCTTCTACACCTGCACTGTGGAAAGCATCCTGACGGGCAGCATCACCACCTGGTACGGTAACTGTACTGTTCGTGAGAGGAAATCTCTGCAGAGGGTGGTGCGGACAGCACAGTCCATCACCGGGGTTCAGCTCCCTAACCTATTGGATTTATACACCAGTCGCTGCCTGAGGAAATCCAGAAGGATTATGAAGGACCCCTCCCATCCTAGTCACTGTCTGTTCTCTCAGCTGCCGAGTGGTAGGAGGCTCAGAAGCTTAAAAGCCAGAACCAGTCGGCTCAAAGACAGCTTCTTCCCCCATGCAATCAGGCTATTGAACAGCCAGTAATCACTGCTCTGCCCAGCCCAACCCTTCCCATTACACGTACGTGCACCCACTGTACTCCCGCACTTTACTTGCATAGCTGGACTTTGAATACCTATCCAAAGACAATACTCTCCCCCTGCGCTTCCACTTAACTTCCTGTACCTTGCACTTTACTAAATACTCTGCCACCTACTGTACCATCTTCTACCTCCACACCTAGTGTGATTATTTGCACATCTACATAGCATTGTAATATCCATTACTATATATAGTATATAGTTGATTACACTCACTCTACATTCCCAGTGCAATATTATATGTCTCGGTGCAATATTATTATTTTTAAGTTATTGTGTAAGATTATATGTATATATTTTAGTTAAATTGGTTTTATCTATTCTTCTATCCTATCTATAGTTTTGTTTATCTATGTGTAAATACTGTTCTCTGCATAATTTGTGGAACTCGCACTCAAGTTTTTCACTCACCTGTGTCCCTGTACTCTTGTGATGTGACAATAAATCTGATTTGATTTGATTTGATTTGAATCTAATCAAACAGGACCAATTATGCTATCTAATCAAACATGCAGTAAGCTCTGACGATACTCAGAAAAGCATATTGTGGCATAATTTATCATGATAACGACATATACTGTCATCCTGCCCAGCCTTAATTTACATAAATATAAATATTTCTAATTAATATCAGTGCATGTAAGCCAGATGTTCTTTCAATTAAAGTATAGCTACATATAGAGTACAGCTTACGTAGAGTATATATGGAGAATAGTTATAGTTGAGTAATTTTATCTACTAATACTTTACTTGTACGTGAGTAAATTATCACAACAGTAACAGTAACAGAACTTGTACTTAAGTAGGGTTTTCAGTACTTTTTACACCCCTGGTTGTTGGATGAGAGGGCCTGGCTCGCAATCTCCATTCAAGTTCATCCCAAAGTCAAGGGGAGGCGGAGTGTATGCAACGAGAAGCTTCGTTCATTGTGGTTGGGGATTTCAACAGCGCCAACCTCAAGCGTGCAGTAACTTTCACCAGCACTTCACCCCCCCCCCACCAGGTGAACAGAACTCTGGACAATTGCTATACTCCTTTTAAAAACAGTTATAAAGCACAGTTACATCCTGGGTTTGGAAAGTCGGACCATGCCGCCATCTTCCTCATCAAGTCAAGTCAAATTTATTTATATAGCGCCTTTTACAACAGATGTTGTTACAAAGCAGATTTACAGAGAATCTGGGTCCACGCCAAGAGTGAGCAAGCCTTGGCGACAGTGGCAAGAAAAATCTCCCTCAACAGGAGGAAGAAACCTCGAGAGGAACCAGACTCAAATAGGGGAACCCATCCTCCTCTGGTCGACACCGGATAACAGCACAGACACAAAACAGTATAAGAGGATACAGTTTTACAGTTCTGTACAGTGTTGGGTATGGAGTTAAGAGGCCTTTGTACAGTGAAGACCACACAAGGATCCAAATAGCACAAGGCTCTACGATGCACGCGAGCAGCCCATCCAGTCATGGCAGACAAAGGGACAGCACCACACAGGACGGAGCGCCGGCCGCATCAGACCCCCCTGGGACGGGATTGAGTGGTGTTCATGCCTAAACAAAACAAAAAAATCTAAACAAAAGCTGAAATGGGAAGCTTCAGTTCAGAGGGAGGTCCTATGCTGGACGGACCAATCAGTGGCCGTCCTGCAGGACGCTCTTGATGACGCAGACTGAGACACGTTCCGGCGCAGCTCTGAGGACATCAACGTGTTAGGGAAGCAATTGTGTGTCATTGGGAAACTGGTACACGAGACGGTCCCAAAAATCACCGAAAACACGTTTCCCAACCAGAAACTGTGGGTGGATAAAACTAGTTTTAGTGCTGATGTTGATGCCAGAGGAGGTTTGAACTCTGCAGTTATTGATCAGCAGAGCGTTGGAGACTTTTATGCTCTATGCTTCTCAGCACTCAGCGACCCGCTCTGTAACTTTACGTGGTCCGACTCTTTGTGACTGAGTTGCTGTGATTCCTAAACACTTCCACTTTTCAATAACACCACTCACAGTTTATTGTGGAAAATCTAGGAGGAGAGGAAGTATCCACCCAAAGCTTCAGGGGCTGCTGTGGTTAACAATAAAACAGCTGTTTTGCTTTCCATTTCAACTACACTTCTTTTACAGCTCTTGCACCACCACAGCAGAGATCCTCCTCCGTGCTTCATGGTAGACGGTACATTCTGACTCCTCTCCAAACAGAAGGTAAATTTTGTTTGATCACTCTAAATTACTTTATTACAGATGTGCTGATGTTTCTTTAGATGCTGCTTGATTTACTGCAAGCAGGCTGTTTTGTGCTGTTGGTGGCTTCAGAAAAAGCCACACTGGTTTGTTTCAGAGAATCGCTTATCTGAGTACAGTTTGTCTCACAGATCCTTTACGTTATTTTGATTTCCCCATATTTTATTTTTCAGCTAATTTAATGCAGGCGTACACCAAACGCACTAAGAACTAAAACTAAGAATCACGCTGTAATAAATGAGGTCAGGCTGGATGCACATGCTGCAGAGTTTTATTGTTGGAGAATCGGAGAGTCAGTCAATCCCAGCTCAGGAAACAAGCAAAAGAAATTCATTGTAATAAGTAGGGTGTATTTATATGACCACTGAGGAATTTAAAATGATTACATGACAGGCTGACCTCTCTAATGACCTTCAACCTGCTACCAATTCACACAGTGGTGGTGGGGAATTCCATCACACATCTTTTATAGTCAAAGCACTTTCCACTGAGGACAGACCACTTTCCACCTGTCCAGCGAGAGTCTATGACCCCGTTTACACCTGGTCACATCATGTGTCCAGTATCTGGATTGTATCCTGATAAGATTTTATTCACATGCATTTACACTTGGCAGTGAAATGCATCTCCAGTTAGTCGGACTGAAATGCGATTGCTGTGCAGGATGGAACAAGCAAATCCGCTCGTTACGCTGCAACCAGTTACAACTGTTTATTATGTTGTCTGCAGGTTGTTTTGCACGGTAGTGTCTGTCCATATCCATGTCTGTTGTTTCATCAGGTCCCGACCATGTAAATCCTCCATGATTATCTTGATCGCGGATCATGGATCACGTGTCCAGTGACGTACTGCATGGGCAAGAGTTTTGGTTGTACAGTTGCTTGTCAAAAGATATAATCCTGATACTTGACGTACGAAATGACCAGGTGTAACAGCACTTACAAAGCGAGTCGAGGAAAGCATAGTTGTTTGTGGACTGGACCAAGTAGATCTGAGTATCGTCTGCATAGCGGTTGTAAGATATCCCATAGCTGCGTAGGATTTGTCCAAGAGAAAGCATTTTTTCGTACCTCCATCCCTTCCTAGAATTTTACCAGGGTATACCATATATGACAGTATTTCTGTAAAAAAAAAATAGAATAAACAAACAAACAAATAGTAAAAGTTCAGCTCCTGGTGACTGAAGTCACTTATAATGCTTTTTGCCATCCCATCAAGTCAAGTCAAGTCAGGCTTTTTTGTCATTTCAGCTACATACAAGTACACAGTGAAATGAAACAACATTCCTCCAGGACCAACACAGGAACACAAGTACAGTACAGTAAATAAATACGAAAGACTTACAGTAAATACAAAACAGAACACAGGCAGTACACGGTACTGAGAGTATGTGGAGCTGTGCAACGCAGAGCTACATACTATGACATATTAGCAGCTTAGAAGAGAGCCTAGCATATATGAGCATAGCAGTCACTGAGGTAGCAATCAGAACAGCAATATACAGCATAGAGTATTTGGTTGAAACAGTAATTCTAGCAGCAAGTCAAGTGAAGTAAAATGTGCAAAATGCAAGTATTCAGATCTACAATTATATTATGTGAAGTGTTTCTGTGAAATGCAATAACTATATTTAAATACAGTGTTCATGATTTGGAACTGCAAGAAGTGTTATGTATATGTGTGTGTGGGTCCGTGTGGGAGTTATGTATATGTGTGTGTGGGCCCGTGGGAGTGTTATGTATATGTGTGTGTGGGTCCGTGGGAGTGTTATGTATATGTGTGTGTGGGTCCGTGTGGGAGTTATGTATATGTGTGTGTGGGTCCGTGTGGGAGTTATGTATATGTGTGTGTGGGTCTGTGTGGGGGTTATGTATATGTGTGTGTGGGTCCGTGGGAGTTGAGGAATCTGATGGCTTCTCGAAAGACACTGTTGCCCAGTCTGGCTGTGACGGCCCGATTGCTGCGGTACCTTCTTCCAGCTGGCAGAGGAGAGAACAGTTCATGTGAGGGGTGTGTGGGGTCAGTCAGTCACAACGCTAGTGGCTTTTCGGATGCAGCGTGTGGTGTAAATGTCTGTGATGGAGGGGAGAAAGACCCCAATGATTTTTCAGTTGTCCTCACTATTCGCTGGAGGGTCTTGCGGTTGGGGGTGGTGCAATTCCCAAACCGGGCTGTAATGCAGCTGCTGAGGATGCTCTCTATGGTGCCTCTGTAGAAGGTGGTAAGGATGACGGGTGGGAGATGAGCTTTCCTTAACTTCCGCAGGGAATAGAGACGCTGCTGGGCTTTCTTGGTTATGAAGCTGGTGTTCAGGAACCAGGTGAGGTTCTCCGCTAGATGAACACCAAGGAACTTGGTTCTCGCAACGATCTCCACAGGGGAGTTGTTGATAGTGAGTGGAGAGTGGTCACTCTGTGCTCTCTTGAAGTCAACAACCTTCTCCTTTGTTTTGTCCACATTCAGATGTAGGTTGTTGACTTTACACCAGTCTGTCAGTCACCGCATTTCCTCTCTGTATGCTGACTCATCGTTCTTGCTGATGAGACCAACCACAGTAGTGATATCAGCAAACTGTATGATGTGGTTGGAACTGTGAGCTGCTGCACAGTCGTGAGTCAGTAAAGTGAACAGCAGTGGCTCCAGTGCTCAGTGTGATGGTGTTAGCGATGCTGCTCCCAATCTGGACTGACTGAGGTCTCTCAGTAAGAAAGTCCAGGATCCAGTTACAGAGGGAGGTGTTCAGGCCCAGCAGGCTCAGTTTTCCAATCAGCTGCTGAGGGATGATGGTGTTGAATGCTGACGTCTATGAACAGCATTCTGACATAAGTGTCCTTTTTCTCAAGATGAGTGAGGGCCAGATGAAGAGTTTTTCAAAATTGGAAAAAAATCGTTTGTTTTTAGGGCTGAATGATGTTGGAAAAACAGAAATTTCAACATTTTTTTCTGCAATATATATTGAAGATGAAAAAATACCAGAATTCTCACCAGATGACTTGAATGGATTTATACAACGCTGCCTGAGGAAGACCAGGAGGTTTCTAAAGGACTCCACCCATCCAAGCCACTGTCTGTTCTCACAGCTGCTGAGCGGGAGGAGGTTCAGAAGTATGAAGTCCAGAACCAGCCGGTTCCAAGCCGGTTTCTTCCCCCAGGCCATCAGGCTGCCAAACAGCCAGTAGTGCTGGTGTATCAGTCTATAGGCCTGTCACTGCACCTCTGAGTCATCATCATGATGATCCATGGACAATCCACCCCTCATCCACACCAACAGAGTCACTCGGATCTTACTGCACCTTCAATCTAGCAAATCTACAACCCCAAAAAAGTTGGGATGTTGTGCAAAATGCAAATAAAAACAAAATGCAATGATGTGCAAATGATTTAAACCCTATATTTTATTGAAAATGCTTCAAACACAACATATCAAATGTTGAAACTGAAATTTTATTGTGTTTTGAAAAATTTTTGCCCATTTTGAATTTTATGCCAACAACACGTTCTAAAAAAGTCGGGACAGGGGAACAAAAGGCTGGTAAAGTTGTGTCATGCTAAAAAAACACCTGGTAGTTAATTGGCAACAAGTCAGTAACATGATTGGGTATTAAAGAGCATTTCAGAGAGGCGGAGTCTTTCAGAAGTAAAGATGAGGAGGGGTTCACCACTCTGTGAAAGACTGCACGATCAAATAGTGTAACAATTCAAGAATAACGGTTCTCAACGTAAAATAGCAAAGAACTTTTGCTTTTCATCATCTACAGTACATAATAACATTAAAAGACTCAGAGAATCTGGAGAAATCTCTGTATGTAAGGGACGAGGCCAAAAACCAGTATTTGCTTGTCGTGATCTTTGGGCCCTCAGGCAGCACTGCATTAAAAACAGACATGATTCTGTAGTGAAAATCACTGCATGGGCTCAGAAACACTTCTGAAAACCACTGTCTGTGAAAACAGTTCATCACTGCATCCACAAATACAAGTTAAAACCCTAAAACGCAAAGAAGAAACCAAATATAAACAGGATCCAGAAACACCGCCACCTTCTGAGCTCATTTAAAATGGACTGAGGTGAAGTGGAAAAGTGTCCTGTGGTCCGACGAATCAACATTTGAAATTCTTTTTGGAAATCATGTATACTGTGTCCTCCGGGCTAAAGACCACTCAGCTTGTTATCAGTGCACAGTTCAAAAGCCAGTATTCATGATGGTATACGGGGGCATTAGTGCACATGGCATGGGTGACGTGCACATCTGTGAAGGCACCATTAATGCTGAATTAAAAGAGTCTGCCTGCAGTCCAGATCTGTCACCACTGATAATATTTGCTGCATTATGAAATGAAAAATATGACAAAGGAGACTCTGAACTGTGGAGCAGCTGAAATCCTGTATCAAACAAGAACAGGAAAACATTTCACTTTCTAAACTACAGCAGTGTCTCCTCAGTTCCCAAACACTTACACAGTGTTGTTAAAGAAGAGGTGATGAAACACAGTCGTAAACAGGCCCCCGTCCCAACTTTTTTGGAATGTGTTGTTGGCATCAAATTCAAAATGGCCAAGCATTTTTCAAAAAACAATACAATTTCTCAGTTTCAACATTTGATATGTTGTCTTTGTAGTGTTTTCCTTTAAAAAGATGGTTTACATGATTTGCACATCATTGCATTCTGTTTTTATTTATATTCTGCACAGCGTCCCAACTTTTCTGGAATGGGGTTGTATTTAACACTGTTGCACCATTATCAATATACATATAAACAATCATTAGACTTGTAGGTTTACAGGTTGTTATGCACATCAAATAAAAGGCTTTATCTGTGTTGCAGACGTCTCGACCCCTGATTCCCATCATCACCACTGGAAAGAAAATCAAAAGAACAGTTTCACTAAGGTAAGTTTCTCTTCCATATCAAACAGCTCTAAACTACTTTGTTCAGAACAACTGAGGCTACGTTCACATTACAAGCCTCATTTCTCAAATCCGATTTTTTGCTCAAATCCGATCTCTCTGACATGATGGTTCACACTTGTTTAGGTAAGTGATTCAAATCCGTCATTAATGTGAACGAACCGGCATCCTGAAATGACCCGCATGCGTAAACTGCGCAGTTCAATCATCCTGTACAAATCAGTCAGTCACATTTTCCTTAAACTACATTACTCCAACTACTCAGGTACAATTAATCCAGCTATTAATCCTGGAAAGTGTAATTGTCAGTTAATAAATAAAACTGTTGTTACTCTTTTCCTGTTTGGGTGGGAGAATACATACCCTGAAGGATCCACTAGACTGAAGCTCAAGTGTGCTTAAGTGTGCTGTGGGCAAACTGCTCTAATATTTCATAATTCATAATTTAAAAAGACAACCTATTTTACCTTTTATATCACAGCAGCTCCAAACAGGAAAAAACAATTTAGACTGATTTTACTAATGCATATAAATTTTATTCCATGATAAACCTGTTTATTCAAACTTCACAACCAGAACAGGAAATTTCGTTTCACAGATTGTGTGTTGAACACTGAGTAAATGTAATTATGTACTTACTAGGGGAGATAAACACACTCCCTGTTTTGTTCATAAAACGTTCAGTTTTGGAGAACAGCAAGTCCTGCTTTATTGCACAGCACACAGAAAAGGATCTGATTTGAAATTCATTTGAAAGACAGTTTAGTTACAGACCACTAATAACATCATCTCTCAACTAAACAGAATCACCTGCAGAAACAGCTCTTCCAAAATGGCCTGTTCAAATGAGTACAGGAGAATTGACTGTGAAGGCGACTGTTACAGCATCAACAGTACTGGCTCAAATCGCAGCATGGATCAACCTGCCTCTACAGAACAATGTGAGATTTTTCTCATTATTTAAACAGAAACGTCCATCTTTTTATCTACAAAATGCACATTTACTGATGTTGAGCACAATGTCCTCACCAGGTGTCCCACCAGACAAATCTCTCATTGCAAAAATACAGTTATTCACCTCACTCTTTGACAGCAACGTGTCGGATCTCAAGGCCCTAATAAAAAAACTGACAGGAATAACTGACAATTTGGAGAAAACTCATCGAAGCGCCACCATTGGAAGCCTGTCTGGGGGAGTGATTGGGGCAGCTGGAGGAATCACCTCGATTGTAGGAGTTATTCTGGCTCCATTTACTCTGGGTGCATCACTGATCGTGACAGGTGTAGGTATTGGAGTTGCAGTTGCTGGTGGAATAACAGGAGCTGCATCCAACATCACAGACATGGTTCGACAGAGAACCTTACGAGGGGAAATAGAAGAAATTCTGAAAACATTTCAGAGCAGAATTTCTCCTATTATCGAATGCCTGGAAGATATAAAGCTCCTGCTTGAAGAGATCCAAAAAATTGAGCTCAGTGAATCATCCGCACAGAAAATGCAAAGCATATTTGGAGTAGCCAGAGGGGCAGGACATGCAGCTGAACTCATACGGCTGGTTAATGTTGCTGAAATTGGCAGAGTGGCAGCACAGGTATCTAGAACTGTGAGAGCAGCTGCAGCAATGACAGGAGTGATCTCTGGGCTTTTTCTCCTGTTTGATATTGCCTTTATTTTCAAAGACACCAGAGAACTCATAGAAATAGACAAAGAGCGAAAAGATGGGAGCGAGAGATCAGACGTAGTGAAGTTCATTCAGGAAATGAGAAAAACTGCTGATCATCTTAAACAAACACTGAAAGAACTTAAAAAGCATAAAGAACGACTAAATGCAGAGATCACCGATAAACTGAAAGCAACTTAACCTGCATTGAAGACCATTTAATTGAATTATTATTACATATACGTTTTTACATTTACAGTGCTATGAAAAAGTATTTGCCCCTCACCAGATTTCTTGCTAATTTGTCACATTTAAGTGTTTCAAATCATCCAAATAAGATAAAGACAACATGAGCAAATGCAAAATGCAGCTTTTAAATGTTCATTCCATTTATTGATGATACAGATTTACTCAAAACCTATATCACCCGTGTGAAAAAGTAATTGCCCCATAAACCTAAGGCCTGGTTGTGCCACTCTTGGCAGTAACAACTGCAGTCAAACATTTGCGACAACTTGCAATGAATCTTTTACATCACTGAACACTTCTGAAAACCACTGTCTGTGTAAACAGTTCATCACTGCATCCACAAATGCAAGTTAAAATGCAAAGAAGAAACCATATATAAACAGGATCCAGAAATGCTGCCGCCTTCTCTGGGCCTGAGCTCATTTAATATGGACTGAGTGGAAGTGGAAAAGTGTCCTGTGGTCTGACGAATCAACATTTGACCACTCAGATTGTAATCAGTGCACAGTTCAAATGCCAGTATTCTTGATGGTATAGGGGGGCATTAGTGCACATGGCATGGATGACGTGCTCATCTGTGAAGGCACCATTAATGCTGAACAATATATACGTTTTGGCAACATATACTGCCATCCAGACAACGTCTTTTTCAGGGAAGGCCTTGATTATTTCAGCAAGACAATGTAAAACCTCATTCTGCATGTATTACAGCAGCATTGCTCCGTATTAAAAGAGTCCAGGTACTAAACTGACCTGCCACCACTGATAATATTTGCTGCATTATGAAATGAAAAATATGACAAAGGAGCCCCTGAACTAATGAGCAGCTGAAATTCTGTATGAAACAAGAACAAGAAAACATTTCACTTTCAAAACTACAGCAGTGTCTCCTCAGTTCACAAACACTTACAGAGTGTTGTGTAGCGTGCTTCGCTGTTTTTAATTCATAAACTGATCAGAACTTTTTGAGCAAAGTGAGATCTGCATCTGTATGCAGCAGGATGTTTAGAAGGACCAATAGTAAATTTATGGCTGACTGCTAAAGACACGTCTCACAACCCCCATTTGCCCCCCCCCCTTTGGCAACCTGGTGCAGAAGTGGGGAGGGGGGTGTCTCACCTCAGAACAGACCTACTTTGACCCAGAGGTCTGAAGACTCTGAAGAAGTCTGAAGAAACAGTTTAAGGGCAACATAATGGAACGTCATGCCACCCCTTTATAAACATCCTGAACAGACCTTTGGACATCACTGAAGTAAATTTTGGGATACTGATAAATTGTGGCTTTTGAAAATTCCTTTCCCTCTCTCTCTCACACCCATACAGCTCACCTTCCCCCACAAAGAGAGACATCTAACCTAAAACAAAAGCCAAAGATGGCCCACCAATCAACTCTGGGTGAGGGGACTGTTGAGACCTCACGGATCCCTGAGCAGACCCCTCGGTGTGGCCAGATACTCTTAAGTGCATTCCTTCAGTCGAGGCTCCTGAGAGCCCTGCTTTCTGGCAAAGTATCCACAATGTGATCGTTAATCAAGTATCTATCAAATGCCTTTCCTTTATCAAACTGTGAAGAACACCTCTGTTACTGTTAACATGTTGCCTTGTCAGATGTGAATTGATTAATCCCTGCCGAAGGGAACTGTAACCCTTCTTCACTGATCTAGGTTCATTCACAACTATGTTCATTCCACCCATTATATACTTTTTCTTTTCTTTTGTTTGAGGAACAACCCATATGTTTCGTGATCACTGTTAATCCTATATATATACTTTTCTTGCAAGTCTTCTTGTAGTGTTATTATAAGTAGCATTCTAAAGTTTGTAGCTTGTGTGACTATGTACACTTTAATCATAGAGTTTCACCCAACATATCTACAGAATTATTGATGATTACGTATTCACTTATTTTACTCTGAGTTATTATGTAACCGTTCATGTAAGCATTGTTTAGAAATAGTAATGTGACGTATAACCACGAAATTGTCTTAACAATTTAGTTCTTTTGTCTAAGTAGTTCCTACTTCTTGTATGACTAGAATGGTTAAGGATTCAACTTATTGTATGTAACCATATCATGGTTAACGTTAAGGGATAATGATCTGTAAGATCCATAGTCATTTGTAATAGTCACTATGGAAACAATACAATGTAATAGTCACTATGGAAACAATACAATGTTTTATATTAGAAATTGCATGCTTCTTTTACTTAAGTGTAACCACACCCAGAATCTCCAAAGGATTATGTGACACTTGAGCAGCATTCAAAGAAATTGCATATTCATTATAGGTAACCTAACAAACTAACCAAAACCTTTTCCCCGCCTTAGCCCCGCCCCTCAAAGTTCTTTCTTTAAAGTTAGCAAGAAAGAGAAACAGTGAGGAGAACGAGAAGAAGAAACAGAAGGACAGGGAAAGTTGGCCCTGAAGGGAGCGAGACAGCCAACATGTAACCTTAACGAAACTCCAAGTAGAGAAGCCCGTTCTCCTCGTTTTGCACTTTAGCTAAGTTCTGCAGATCTTAAAGGTTCGATGTTTGTCTTGTGTCTTAATCCGTTTTGTTTAATTTACTCAGTAATCTTAGTGTTGTAACTGTAAGGTTAGACTATTGAAGAGCTGCATCTGGCTGCGTTTGTTTTTCAAGTTTCATCAATCTATTTTGAAAGTCTAATTGCCGACGACAGGCCGCTCAGAACCTAGTTTTAGAGCAGAAACAGAGGCAAAACAGTGCTGACTAAGATCCACATCAAGAGCCTGCTCCGAACACCGCCTGCCTCCATCACCAAGAAGAAGATCTGCGCTCCTCACCGGAGAGGCCGCCAAGCATTGCAAGAAGCCTGCCTTGCCAGTCCAAATCGTCGACCAAGGGCTCGCATCTCTAGCGGCCTTGCCTTCGACCTGCAGACCCTTCCTAGCCTGTGTGAGCAGCAGCTCCTCTTCCTCAACATGGCACGCGCATCAACTCGGCTCTGAGGCGTCCAGCAGCTTTGACCTTTGACCTGCGGACCCTGCTCCAGCCCATGCCAGCAGCGGCCTCTCTTCCCCTCAACGCGACACGCGCATCACCGCAGCTCTGAGGCATCCAGGTCGTAGATTCACTCGCACTGCCCTTTGTGGTCTCAGCCTCACTGTGATTTGCTTTCCTTTATTGACACTTAGCCCAGCTTTACACTAGTGTTAGGGTTGTTCTGCTTGCTGCTCAAAAGCCACATAATTTGGAAAATCACATAATTTTGTTCAGTATATTCAATATCTCTGGTTTCTTTCCATAACTAGTAATCCAATATTTAGTACCTATATACCTTTGTAATCGATTGCTTTGTGTTTATATACCTCTATCAATAAATAACCCTTTATTACAGTCATCTCTGTCACGGTGTGCATATGAAAAACTTCAATTCGGCTCTGTTCCCTGGACCATGGTCAAGCCCTCACTTGAATTTAATTAAAATAACTGTGTCTTATGGTAAGTGGGAAATTAGGTGCTTTTGAGGCCTTGTCCCACTACAGTTGTTTAAAGAAGAGGTGATGAAACAAAGTGGTAAACATGACCCCATGAACAAGATTTGAGCATGGTTATTAATTATTTGGAAGAGGGAACACAATCCAACCTTCCAGGTATTTTACTAGTGTAGCTGAGCTGATGGCTACATGTGCATTTAAAATAAGTCACTGGTGGAAATGTAGTGTTGATGGAAATGATGAGGAGACTAAGTTAAATAAATCTAACAGGAACTTGTGTTAAGTATCTCGGGACGCAGGGCAGAACTGAACTTGAGTGCAGCTCTGTCTTACGTTAAACGGCTGTTAGGGATGGTCTCTGATACAGAACATCAGGGGAAAGCATCTCCACAGGATTTTACTTATGTACAATTATATATGGACATTGGATGAACGTTTTTACTGGACGTTGTGGCCGAGTTACTCTTCCTTTACTGGTTTTTACTGGTCAAATACTGGTCTTTACCAGCTATATACACTTGAGTCTTGAGATGAGAATTAGCCATCTATCACCTGGTTTACTGGAGTATAAATATGAGGTGATCAATAATTGTAGAAGGCTTTGTATATATTCTTTTCGTTATATATGAAAATACATCTATGTTCTGTTATTTTGTACTATGTTAAAGACCCTGTTGTCAAACACTTCATTTTTGATGTATTTAGCAGAATTTAAAATTGTATATTTTGTGCTCAAATACACCTTCTGGCCTATATATATATATATATATATATATATATATATATATATACACATACTTTTTTTTAACTAATGCTAACAGGAAATAAAACAAACATTCCAAATCTGTGTGTTATATTTTGATTCTTCATTGCATTTATTTTATTAACTAAGTTTTCTGAATAAAATATGTTGTCTGTGGGTCTACAATAGTGGAGACTGTAAAGGGGGGAGAGAATACAATAATATGGGCATAACATTTAAAAATAAAATGTGCTGTAAATTTAAACCACATAATCAAAAAGGCTAAAAATGGATCATAATGACTGAATCATTTCAGTTCTATTCACTAGACAGCCCACCCTGCATACAGTCAGATGCTGCAGGTAGGGCCAAGATATGAACCAGATGTGTCGACGTGATCTGCACTCTGTAGACGTTTTCCACAACCCCCTACCAACCTCCCTACCAATAAAGGGCATAAAAACTGTTCCACTGAAAGCGGCTGGGAAAAGCACTAATTTTAAAGCGCAAATTGCCTTCAGCGTGACATCAGTCAGCAGCTGACACAAATGCTCTTCCACTCAAGTTTCAAGTTTATTTGTCATTTGCACAACATGTCAGGACATTCATGCATTGAAGTGCTTGTGGTGAGGCTCAGGTAATCACTCTACAGCAGGGCAGCATCATTTACATACAAAGAACACTGCAGACCAAACAAAGTAAAATTACAACAGAAAATACTAAAACTGAAATATATTAAATATTCACAAAATATAGAGACACAGGGACCTATGTAGAAGAATCTCTGCAGACACTTCCATTGTTTTTGTTTTAGTTAAATAAAGGCTGGAGCAGCTTTTTCAGAACTTACCCCGCTGGATCTGGACCCGACTGCAGATCTGAAGCAGCCAATCACAGCCAGCCATTGGGAGTTAATGCAGTCCAGCACCACTAATCTGATTATATCTATCTGCTTCTACACACTTTACACTACAACACTTTACCAGAACAAAATGGAACGAAAAAAGAGAGGGATTCCTGCACAGCTGTAAGTTAGTGAACGTATTCATTGACTGAAGCTCAGTAAAGAAAAATTTTTAAACCATCGTAACGACATATGAATCTCTGGATCATTTCATTTGCAGTGGATCTGCTTTTTCTGTCTAATCTGGAGCAGAACCAAACAATATAGCAGCGCCGCCCAAGTGTGATTGGATGTAGCCTGCCAAAAATGTACCCCCTACCCCACCCTGTCACCCAAACATACCTTATACAAATAATTTAATTCTTATTTCGCTTTTAAATTGTATTTCTGAAGTATTTTCATTGCAAAATAAGGTTTAATACTGTAAAATAATTTTTAAAAACTCAATTTTATCACCAGCAGAATTAGCTTAGCTTACCTGCCTCAGCAGCGCTTCTGTTTCCTCTGGCTTGTTTCGAGTGTAAACGACTCTGCTGCCCCCCTGTGGCTGAACTCAGCATTACAGCAGCGCTGTTCTTCAAACTGATCTCAGAGCAGCTTTAGAGTTTTTGTTCTAGTTTGGGATGTAGATGTGGGAGCGGAGAGCTGAACCCAGTTTAGCATATTTTAACCACAAAAAAAAAAATGAAACTGCAGCTCTAGATTTAACACGCATCTTCAACTGTGGCCCTACAATTTCTGATTATTATTATTATTATTATTATTATTACTATTATTATTATTACTATTATCCTTTTGTAAAATAAATGCTATGATTCAGGAATGTGGATTT
>NW_023494796.1:32653200-32780700 GCF_904425465.1 Colossoma macropomum | reverse complement strand
GTGGGAATTTCTGCCCATTCATCCAGAAGACCATATGTGAGGTCACTGATGTTGGACGAGAGGGTCTGGCTCACAATCTCCGTTCTAGTTCATCCCAAGGGTGTTTGATGGGGTTGAGGTCAGGGCTCTGTGAGGGTCAGTCGAGTTCTTCCACACCAAACTCACCCAGTCAGGCCTTTATGGAGCTGCTTTGTGCACTGGGTCTCAGTCATGCTGGAACACGAAAGGTTCTTCACCAAACTGTTCACACAAAGTTGAAAGAAAACAACTGTCCAAAATGTCTTGTTCTGCTGAAGCATTAAGTGTTCCCTTCACTGGAACTAAGGGTTCTAGACCAACCCCTGAAAAACAGCCCCATATCATCACCCCTCCTCCACCAAACTCTACAGCTGGCACAGTGCAGTCAGGCAGGTAATGTTCTCCTGGCATTCGTCAAACCCAGACTCGTCCATCAGACTGACCGATAGAGAAGCTGATTTATCACTCCACAGAATACGTTTCCACTGCTCCAGAGTCCAGTGGCGGCGCTCTACTCCACTCCAGCCGATGCTTGGCATTGTGCATAGTGATCTTAGGCTTGTGTGCAGCTGATCAGCCATGGAAACCCATTTCATGAAGCTTCTAATGCACAGTTCTTTTGTTCATGTTGCTTCCAGAGGCAGTTTGGAACTCTTTAGTGATTCAACAGAGGATAGACACTGTGCTCTTCAGCACTCGGCGCCCCCACTCTGTAAGCTTGCATGGTCTACAGCTTTGTGGCTGAGCTGTTGCTGCTCCTGGATGCTTCAATTTCACAGTAATAGCACTTTCAGTTTGGGGCAGATCTACCAGGACAGAAACTTCACAAACTGACTTGTGACAGAGGATCATCAGTGCCATGTGTAAAGTCACTGAGCTCATCAGTGTGACCCATTCTACTGCCAGTGTTTGTCCATTCGAGACTGCAAGGCTATGTGCTTGATTTTATACACCTGTTAGCAATTTGTGTGGTTATACAACAGTTAGTCCCGGCCACGCGAGCTTATCACGGTTTTTTCACAAACACTGTATCACTCCACTGAGACGCCGTTGCTAAGCAATGACTTTGACAGCTGTAGGAGACGCTCAAGCCATTTGAACGTTTTTACTTCTTACTTTGCCACAAAAAGAAAATGGACACTTTTAAGATCACATTTGACCGACAGCCGATTTGGTCAGACTCTGAAGATGAGACGACACTAAATTCCCAAACTGTCATCACCACTGAGCAGCTTTTCAGTCGGCAGCTGTGACAGAAGAACAGCTAAACAACCTGGAATCAGCCAGAAATTAACCCAATACCATTCGCCAAACGTGTAGTCTGATCTTCAGAGTCTGACCAAATCGGACTGAGCCATAAAACTGCCGCAATAAAAAACAAACTGCTTAATTAAAACACCAGAACTCAACAACTAGGAGGTGTGTCCCAATACTTTTGCCTATATAGTGTACATGTGATTTTCCCTGTGGAGAGTGCTACACATCGATGTAGTGTAAATCTGTCTCAATCTAGTTTCTATTCTTTGTAAAACCTTTAAATTGTCCACTCAGGTTTAGAAAACAAGAAGCTCACTGCGGCCTCAAGTCATTATTTTACAGTTAAACACGCTCTGCGTCTTTATTTGAGCCTGGTGGACACGAGCAGACAGATTCTCCTCAAATATATGATGGACACCAGCTGGGAGTGGAAAGGGAGGAGTGTGCACACTTCAGATAATAGAGACTCACCCCCTCCTGTTTCCTGTTCAGCAAACAGGAAGTGTGGTTCCATCATTTTTTCACTGTTAATTTATGAAAGGCCTTGTTTTTGGTTGAAAAATGCTGCTGTGAGAGACTTTTGTAGAGCCGCTGGACATTTTACAAGCCCCTCTGAAGGTGTGCTAGACTAGTAACTGATTCAACTTGCATGTATTTAAAGAAAACTTAAAAATCATTTTTAATAAGAGTGAAAAAGGTCTACTTTAGATGGCCTACTGTGCCCATACATGCTCTAACAAACAAACAGCAATCAATGAAAAGAAAACAGCTTTGAAAAGGCACAGTAAAAAGCGAGCCGTGTTTCACGGTTAAGAATTTTGAATATATATCTGCCGAAAAAACGAGAAGAAATTAAACTAACAACAACGTGGCTACTTGACTGGTCAAACTGCTAATTGAGATCCAACATTTCCAGAGTGTTTCCAGATTAAAAAGCTGTTTACAGCCCTGAACTGCAGAGGATTACAAGCAAGAGTCGCTCTTTGTCCTGCTCTCCTGTGTGTACTACCTACACATGTAAATATATGCAAATATATAACTGTAACTCCATGTTCCTGTTTTGTTACAGTCAATTTATAGAGGCAATATGGAGGAACAAATGAGTCTTAGCGTAAATGATTCTGAGTTAGTTTCAAATTTCATACAGTTTAAGGGCTCATATTAATAGAGTATTAGTGAAACTGAATTTGCCTTTATGTTTTTTCAATTTAATTTCCCTGCTGTATTTTTTTAAGTTTGACTTAGTATGTAAACACTGTTAAAATGTATCATTTACTCTATATTCCATATATGCAAATGCTGCAGAACAGTCCATTTTCAACACATACATATATATATATTTATATATATATATCTATATATGTATATATAAAACGCTCAGTAGCAGTGATGCCAACCAATCAGCGCTCAGTAGCAGTAATGCCAACCAATCAGTGCTCAGTTGCAGTAAAGCCAACCAATCAGCCCTCAGTTGCGGTAAAGCCAACCAATCAGCACTTAGTAGCAGTAAAGCCAACCAATCAGCACTCAGTTGAAGTAGTGCCAACCAATCAGCTCTCAGAAAAAGTAATGTTGACCAATCAGCACTCAGTAGCAGCTATAATACCTAATCAGCACTTAGTAGCTGTAATGCTAACCAATCAGCACTCAGTAGCAGTACTGCTAACCAATCAGCACTCAGTAGCAGTAATGTTGACCAATCAACACTTAGTAGCAGTAATGCTAACCAATCAGCACTCAGTAGCAGTAATGTTGACCAGTCAGCACTCAGTAGCTGTACTGCTAACCAATCAGCGCTCAGTAGCAGTAATGTTAACCAATCAGCACTCAGTAGCAGTAATGTTGACCAATCAGCTCTCAGTAGCAGTAATATTGACCAATCAGCGCTCAGTAGCTGTAATGTTGACCAATCAGCGCTCAGTAGCTGTAATGTTAACCAATCAGCGCTCAGTAGCAGTAATGTTGACCAATCAGCGCTCAGTAGCAGTAATGTTGACCAATCAGCGCTCAGTAGCAGTAATGTTAACCAATCAGCGCTCAGTAGCAGTAATGTTGACCAATCAGCGCTCAGTAGCAGTAATGTTAACCAATCAGCGCTCAGTAGCAGTAATGTTGACCAATCAGCGCTCAGTAGCAGTAAAACAGGAAATATACATATAAGCTTTCATTGATGTTTAGTGAAACACATCTTTTCCACTTTCCGAAATTAAAGGAAAGTCCTGCTCAGACGGGTAGAAACTATATTAACATCATTTTTAGCGGTTTAGCTCCATTCACCCCCATTCACTGAGGACTCGCTCGCGGGCGCCCTCTGGCGTTTAGCAGTCGTTTTTGATATAACGGGAGAAACAGGAAGTGGCCGAACTCCCCTTAAACCGGCTAAGGTCCACCCATTTTGAGTCACGCCCCTCCCACTTGAAGCTAAAACCCACTCATTGGCGCCACGCCCCTCCCGTTTGGCGATCAGCCCCGCCCAGTTTTGAGTTACGCCCCGCCTATTTGGAGCTTTCCAGCACGCCTCCCCTTCTTCGGCGTCAGCGCCGCGCCTTGCCGAGCGGCCGAGCTCACAGTTAGCCGGGCCCCCGAGTGAGGAGAGGAGCGGAGCGGAGCCTTTATCTGCACGAACTGAAGTCTCGGACTGTACAGGGACGCCCTCGTCTTCCACAGAGGCAGCAAAGCAGCGCAGCAGGTTCGGGTGAGATGGGGAACCGAGTTGCTCGGGAGGATTTTGAATGGGTTTACACAGACCAGCCGCATGCGGACCGGAGGAAAGAGATTCTGGGTGAGTGACTTACAGTAAAACATCCGCGATTTAATCAGCAGTTCTTTATTTATTTATTTATTTGGTATTTTTTGTTCCGTGACTTGTGCGCCAGTACTAAGAACCTGTATTACGAAATCTCCCGTTCCACCTTAAACGCTGCAGCACACGTTACATTCTGGCGCCTCGGGCAGTAACTGCTGCACCATTTAAGGTGGAACGGAAAAAATTCGAACAAGATGTTCGCGAATAGGAAAGCCAACTTTTGCCTCCTGTATTTGACATTAGCTGTCCAGCTGATACTAGGCATTGTCCGTCGACACATGACCATTTAAGGTGGAACGGAAAAATTCGAATAAGAATCTAACTAGTTAACAGGGAGCCGACTTAAGCCTCATGTAACTTCCTTGAAGAAGACACGAAATATCCAGCAGATATTAGGTATAGTCTTTTGGAACATAAAGACACGGGTTAAGTTTCCTCATCGCTGATTTTGTTAGCCGGTCCACCTTAAATGGCGCAGCCGTTAACGTACACTTAAGTTACATCCGCTTGTACAGGGCAAAAGAAGCGAACTAAAGCTAAAGCGAACTAAATAGTGTATCGTTCTGTAACAGTCACTGTCAGTAAAAACGTAATTTTGATATATTCTGTCTGTTAGCAGCAGATAGCACTCATGCTAAACCCACAACTCAAAGCGTACCGTTATGTCAGGACAGCTAAGCTAAGCTAACGCCCACCAAAGCTAAGCCCCCCACACCCTGTTAGCTTAGCCACATTGACTCTGCTCCGTTAGCAGCTGTTCAGCTATGAAACAGCTCCCTAATTACGTTTATACTTTATAAAAAACACCGATTTAAAGACCCTTTGGCTGTTAAATGTCAGCTAGACGTCGCGGCTGGATCCTTAAAAAGACAAGGACGAACTCTTGAAATCTTTAGCTCGCATTAAAGGGGAATTCCACCGATTTTTCCCCTCAGAATTTCTGCATAATTGAGTGTTTGAGATGTAATCAGAGAGATTCAGAGTGGTTTGGTGTGAAATTGTTCAGATGTCTTTACAGTGGTGGTGATAGGAACCAGGGGTCACCATGACTACAACACAAATATAGACATTTTATTTACTATCCAGAACCACCAGTGAACCTACACGAGTCTTCTGAGTGTTTAATAGTGTTTAATAGTGGAAAATCTGGGAAAAAAAAAGTTTTCTTAGAGACTCACAAACGCCCTCCATATACCCCTCCACTAGAGGTGGGAAAAAATGTAATATCACGATACTGACAAGTTTTAGTGCCACACAATATGTCACAATATATATATATATATATATATATATATATATATTCTGATATCTGAAGAATTGGTAGTGCCACATTTAAAAAAAATAGGATTAAAATCTATACATAGAATGATCTGCATTCAAAATTTTACACTACGCCACACTAAATCCAGTCGAACAGGTCTAATGATGCTCTCTTTGTAGTCAAACATGCAGTTGGGAGTGTTTTTATTAAGTGCTGATGTCCAAAATATGCTCAGAAAAGCTTATTGTGGCATAATTTATCACGATGATGATAAATACTCATATATAGTGCAGCTCTGTCCTCCACCATAAATGGATGAAAACACAGTTTAAGCCAAAACTTTATCAGAAAACTGTTGTAAAACAGTGTCTCAGTCATCAGGCAGTGAATTCATAAGCATTTCATGTAGTAACTCTGTGAGGGAGCTTTTAGAGGTGGACGTCTGGTTCCTATCACCACCACTGTGAACAGTTCTGACTCGGTGAAGTTTCTCTAGAACAGAGCGTTTCACACCAAACCACTCTGAACGACTCTGTTTATATCTTAACTAGAAAAATCAGTTTTAAATGAGCAAACATTTGTCTTTTTTGGAGGGGAAAAAAACTCCATACTGCCATAATAATGCTTGGCGGCGGCGACACCTGAGAGTCTGCAGCTGATATGAAGGCAGTGAACAGCAGGAGTTAATCTTTTTATGACACACTTGTATTGTGGCTGTATTTACTTAAGAGATTAACTGTTTGAAGAGCGAGATGCAGTGAGTGACACGTTTAAAGACTAGGTACTCGGCAAGTTAGGGGGCTGAAAGTGACCAGCATGACTGTCACATGCTGCCTAAGGATCCACATGTGTGGGATTAACTCCCAGCCTGAGGGCAGGACTTTTTACATGTAGGATAAATGCTGTTGCGTCTCCTTTGGTGCTGCCAAATGCTTAATGCTTCACCAGGTAGCTCTCAACTCCTACACATTAAAAAAGATGGTCCTTCAGGGGTTTTTAGTAAAGAAAATGGTTCCATGGACCCTCAAAGAATGCTTTGTAAAATTTTAAGGGTTCTTTGCATGGTGAAATTGTTCTTCGAATCAGTGGAGAATGTGTACATGGTTCCATATAGAACCTTGTTGAAAATGGTTCTGTACAGCAGAACTGGTCCAAGCTTGACATCCTAGCAACAGCAGAACCCTTTTTGATGCTATATAGAACCCTTTCCAGAAAAACAACGCATTCTCTCTCTGCCCGAAGAACTATTCACCATGCAGAGGACCTTTTAATTATTCAGAGGGTTCTTTGAGCGTTCATGCTTCTATCTAGAACCGTTGTCTTTACTAAACAGCCCTTAAATTTGAAAATGGTTCTATATGGCACCAAAAAAGGGTACAGGCTTGACTTCATACCAATAGCAGAACCCTTTTTGGTGCTACACAGAACCCTTTTCAAACAGGCTCTACACAGAACCATATACAACACATTCTCCATCAATCTAAAGAACCATTTAATCATGGAAAGGGTTCTTCGAGGGTTCATGCTTCTATGTGGAACCATTTTCTTTACTAAATATCCATTCTTTTTAAGTGTGAAGCTTGACTATGAAGACTCAAAGAACCATTTCACAAGTAAACGGTTCTTTGCCTGGTTCTTCAGGTCGATGGAGAATGTGTCGTATATTGTTCTACATAGAAGGTTTCTGAAAATGGTTCTGTATAGCAACAAAAAGGGTTCTTCTACTGTTACAAGCTTGACATCTAAATAGAACTACTGTCTTTACTAAGGAACCCTTATTGTTACACTATCTAGGTGCAAATATTTGAGATAATCACAATTATTTAAGCAGACTGTGGTCATAGGGGGCAGTCGTGGGCTGGAGGTTAGGGAACCAGCCTTGTGACCGGAAGGTCGCCGGTTCGATCCCCTTGCCCTTGAGCAAGGCACCTAACCCCCAACTGCTCCCCGGGCGCTGCGGATAGGGCTGCCCACCCCGGGCAAGTGTGCTCACTGCCCCCTAGTGTGTGTGTTCACTAGTGTGCATGTATGTTGGTTAAATGGGTTAAATGCGGAGGTCTAATTCCTCTGTGTGCAAAACACCGTTGGCTAAAAAGGTGCTGAATTCATGAGTGCAGTATTGATTAGACAGCACTGCTGTAAGGAGGCCAATTTAGGCTTGTATTTTGATAATTGCAAACATTTAAACATGAAAAGACAAACATGAAAAGACAAACTGTTAATTGAATTTATTAATATGGCAATAAATCGTAGGCTGAAATTTTATGAGTGCGCTCAATATCGGGACCTATGTTCTGATGTTAGGTGTGATTCAGTGGAGGTACTCAGCCCTTAGGCCCTGTTTACATAAAGGGAGTTTAACATACCACAGTGGAAAGTTGCCTCTGTATGCTTTGATGACTCTTTGTCATGAAGCAGCCGCTGAGGACGGACGCCTGTCCTGACTGAATAATTCATGCTGGAAGGCCTTTGTGCCAGTGGAGTCATGCTGAGATGGTGTGATGAGACAACAGCCATTATTCATTTAAAGTGGCTCATCATGAGAGGAAAGGCCAAGATAAACTGTGCGAGCTGGCAGTCCAACAGAGCAAGGAAATACTGGCAGCTGCTGCTCCAAAATCAAGGTGTTTTGCAAAAAAAACACTGTTAAACTGGAAGGAAAATGCAAAGAGTGCTTCAACTATTGTGTGCGCCGACGTGGAGGTTCACCCTTCTGCCTCGGCCGAGTCCTGAGTCAGGACTTGCCCCATATAAGGCAATACGTTCTCAGGAAGTTACTCATCTTTGCCAGGACATGCCCACAGTTAACGCAGTGTGTGGCAGACAGCGGAACAGAAAGTGAATGCAGTGCTTACATGCCATGGAGTGGTTTACTATGACTCACCTGTCTAGTTTGGTCTCCTCATGACTGCATTTCTGTCTAAGCTTCAGTAATTATTTAAAATAGAGGATATAGTAATAAATATTGGCTGAGACTGAAATGGATCGCTGTTTGCTGCTTAGGGCACTATTGAGGACGTTGGCCACTTTGGCTACGTTCATATTACAAGCCTCGTTGCTCAAATCTGATTTTTTGCTCAAGTCCGATCTGTCTGACACGATGGTTTTCACTCGTTTAGGTAAGTGACTCAAATCTGTCATTAATGTGACGAACCGGCGTCCTGAAATGACCCTCATGCGCACATCCTACTCAGTAACGTCACGTGAATGAATCACGTTCATCATCAGCACAAACTAACGAGCAGAACGAGCTTCGCTGAGAAGATCATTAACTCTGATCAGCTCTCAGCTTCATTATTAGAGCGAGACGAAGGAGAAAAAGGTGAGATGAGCTGCTTTTCCACCGTTTACAGGCTTTAACTCAGGTCGGATTTGAAAAGATCAGATTTGCGTGTCCACACAGCCCTGAAAACATCAGATCTGAGTCACATTAGGGCAGAAAATCAGATTTGTCAGCCTGGAAATGTGAACGTAGCCCTTTCTACCGGTGTTCAGAGTGGTTTTGAGGGCACTACAGTTTCCCCCAGTGCACTCGTAGTTCCTAGTGAGCATTGTAGTTCTCATAGGGCACTGATGTTATGCAACGGACAGAGGAACTTTATGTGCTGGTGAAAAAGGAACCTTAACGGACTTTTATAGTGCAGAAACATTACAAAAGAATGGCAGTTGTGTACAGTTAAAAACAAAGACCCTAATGCTGCAGCAATGTTGACTGGTAACTGTAGGTTACTGCAGTCATGGACCACAATAAAGTAAGGGGAATTACACCAATTACTGCATAATTCAGAGTGTGAGATGTAATCAGAGAGATTCAGAGTGGTTTGGTGTGAAATGGTTCAGATGTCTTTACAGTGGTGGTGATAGGAACCAGGGGTCGCCATGACTACAACACAAATATAGACATTTTATTTACTATCCAGAACCACCAGTGAACCTACACGAGTCTTCTGAGTTTATATGGAATGTTGATGATGGAAAATATTGGTAAATCTGCAATCATACGTTTTCTTTGGGGACTATTTTGCCTCACAGCACCCTGAATATTATGTATCCCTCCACCTTGAATGGATTTTAAGCCCAAAACCTGCTCAAAATTATCATAATTTTCATCTCAGTCATCAGAGAATCATCAGTGAATTCATAACCATTTCATGTGGTAACTTTCTGTGAGGGAGCTTTTAGAGGTGGACGTCTGGTTCCTATCACCACCACTGTGAACAATTCTGACTCCAAGTTTCTCTAGAATGGAGCGTTTCACACCAAACCACTCTGAATGACTCTATTTACATCTTAACCACTTAATTAGTTAAAAAAAATTGAAATTTCCTCTTTACATACAAAAGTTTTTACTTTTTCCTTGTCCCCTGCACTTTTGAGAGCCCATGTCTACGGCTACGAATGACAAGCCAACCTCAGCCTTGCAAACAGCTTGTGTTGGTGTTTTTAATGCAAATGGTGAATTCAGACACGAGCTGATTGAGAAAGTAACCAAACCCCATTTATCATGGGTTATTACACATACTTAGTAAACTAAGTGGCTCTCCTCTTTTAGGCTATAGCACAATACTATGACTTAGTAGGGATCCAGTTCAGTCACCACCAACCCTGAATGTAGTGTGCCAGACTGCCAGTAACGTGTGATGTCACAACACATGGAGGTTGATTTTTCACAAGTTCTGTGTTATTAGGTTAAATTTCCCCACTTAAAACTCCAGACAACATTGTTGATAATGCAGACTATGGCTGTAACTATAATTGCAGTTTTGATAGGAAAACGATTAATGTTTCAGCCCTAATTGGAACTAGGTATTGAAATTAGGAGTGGGTGATATGGCAAAAATATTATATCACAATACCTCAAGACATCTTCACGATATACAATGTGCATCACGATATTGTTTTTCTGAGATTTGATAAGTTGGAACAGAAAAAATAGAACCTGTAGTGCCAAATATCGCTGTTGTCAGAAGAAAACCTTTAAAATGACTTTACAGAAGGAAAAAACCTTCTTTATTTTTAATGTAAGTCAATGGAACCAGACTTTTTCCAAGTCATTTTGGACCAATTCTTTTGGTCCATTGTTCATGAAATTCACACACAATGTAAAGAGCGACACGCATTTTCAAATTATGTCAAAAACTGAAAAACTGAGAATGAGGATACGAGGTTTTCCTCCCACAGCAGCGTTATGAAACAATAATAAAGCTACAACTACAATGACTTTTATTTAATGTTTTACTAACTGCGCTGAACTAAATCCAATCAAACAGGCCTAATTATGCTCACTTGGTAATGAAACATGTATGAAGTGATATCCACGCTGTCATTCAGCTCCAGCCTCTCTAATTCACATGCTCTGGTTGTGTCCATCACTTTATAGTTATCGTCCTGAAATGTTTTCAATGATATCAGAGGTTTTGAATGTGCAATGCAAACCTAAAGCAGTTACAGCATTGTTTGGAATTCTCCAATCATAATTTATCATGATAACCATAAAATATAATAATATTGCCCACCCCTAATTGACATTAGTGAAGTGAGCCTACTATGAAGGCTCATAGTACGCCATAACATACTCCGGCCACACCTTTTGTACTGTTTGAGATTTGTTTTCACTAAAAAAACCCACACATGCTTTTTTGGCTGCTTTAAAAATGCCACTATTGTGCCGCCCAGATCAGCACTGTATTTTACGTAGCCTACATGGCTAGTACCCTTATGAAGGCTTGTCTTTGTTCATGCCCTTTCAAAAGCCAGCTCTGTGCTCCAAATTGTAATGCTTACAGTGTGTAGAGAGGAAGCTGGAAATAGCCAACACCCTGAATAGCTTCTACATTCTTCCCTTCTCCTATTAGTTTAATGAGATCAGCGCTCAAAGCTTGTTCTGGCATCATCCCAAACTCTGCAAACACAGAAAGCTGACAGAATGAAGTAGGATATGGAAACAATGGAAGTAGTACATTACGATACTTTCACTTCATTTTCGATACTTATCACGATATTTTAAAATACAGATAAAATGCACTAGTAGGCACATCTAAGAACTGCAGTCAAAAACTGAACACAGTGATTATTGTTCAACATTTCATACACTGCAGTGCATTAAACCCAAATAACAGGACTTATTTTTCTATTTTTGGTAAAATTCATTTGGTCAGTGCTCTTAATACAGGGTGATTCAAAAAGATTTATGATTTCAAACTGATTTATTTCTCTTGTAAATCATTACAGATCAGTGCAGTAAACTGTAAATGGTTTAAATGAGCATAAAGTTTATTATGTAATTGTACAAGGTCTCAGTATGAACCTCCTCCAGCTGTACAGACAACATCAACACCACAGTCAAACTCATCCCATACTGGATTGAGCATGTCGGGTGTGGCTGCACTCACGGCTCTTTCAGTGCGATTTCGGAGATCATCCAGTGTTGTGGAACCAACGACGAACGTTGGAGGTTCACTGACCACAAAAATCGTGCTGCACAGTTATGACTGATTCACTCTTATTGAAGTGGAGAACGCAGAACGCTTTCTGCTCAGGGGTCTCATCTCCTCTCAGACTGAAGGGAGCCAGTCAGAAACTCTATGACTGCCTCTTTCAGTTGGATTGTGATTGTTTCCTAGGCGCCTCACGGTTGTAAAAATATGGTGCTTTGAAATCAGATCGGTCTTTTTGAATCACCCTGTATACTCAGAAATGCACACTGTACATCATAATAACAGTAATTAACAGGATAGCGATAAAATATCACAGCGCCCACCCCAAAAGGGTGATGAATATGTAACAGTCTTTTCTCATTGGCGGTTCTAGATGTATCTAGCTTACTAGCAGAACACAGTGAAGCAATCTTAAAATAAACGTTCTCAGAATTGAAATTTCAGTTCTGTGTCCAGTGCATATGCCTCCCTGTTGTCAAACGCATACCATTAATGTCATTTTGTGTCTCTCCTGCTAGCGAAATATCCCCAGATAAAGTCTTTGATGGGTCCTGACCCCAGACTGAAATGGATCGTCTTTATGATGGTTGGAGTTCAGTTCCTCGCCTTCTACCTCGTTAAGGACTTAGAATGGAAATGGGTGCTGTTTTGGACGTACGTGTTTGGGAGCTGCATAAACCACTCCATGACGCTGGCCATTCACGAGATTTCCCACAACACTGCGTTCGGCAACAACCGCGCCAGGTGGAACCGCTGGTTCGCCATGTTCGCCAACCTCCCCATCGGCTTGCCGTACTCTGCCTCCTTCAAGCGCTACCACCTCGACCACCACCGATACTTGGGCGGCGATGGCGTGGATGTGGACATCCCCACCGACTTTGAAGGTTGGTTCTTCTGCACCCGCATCCGCAAGTTCTTTTGGATTATTCTGCAGCCTCTCTTCTACGCCATACGGCCTCTCTGCATCAACCCGAAGCCCATCAGCCAGTTGGAGCTGGCCAACGTGGCTATTCAGTTCACGTTCAATGCTTTCCTCTACTGGCTTTGGGGGGCCAAGCCCGTGGTCTACATGCTGGCGGGCTCGATGCTGGGAATGGGGCTTCACCCCATCTCTGGACACTTCATTGCTGAGCATTACATGTTCCTGAAGGGCCACGAGACCTATTCTTACTACGGATCGCTTAACCTGCTCACTTTCAACGTGGGATACCACAACGAACACCATGACTTCCCCAGCATCCCTGGAAGAAGGCTGCCTCTGGTAAGATGCACTTTTATTTGGGGGAATTTGCAGGATTTACTGTGTTATTTGGAGCTTAATAGTGATAATTATTATTTAATTACAATTAAATCTTTGTTGTGGTTAATACTGATACCAATAGCGTTACAGTTATATAGCCATGATATAGCTTAATCAGACTTGGCAATTATTGTACACATTTCCATTTACATATTTAGCATGCACTCTTACTCGAGCCGCCACGACAGGTAAATGTATTATGGTCCTGTCCATTTGAGTAAGTCTAAAATTGAGCGATACAGATACACTGTCCCAAATAAATGGTACTATACAGGTACATTTTTCATTCATTCAAGGTTCAAGCAATGTAAATATACCCTGAAATGTACAACAGTGGTCTTCAGGTCCAACTGTGCACCTTAAATAAGTTTTCCACAGTGAGAAAATCCATATTTCTATTTCTGTTTTTAAACAGAACAATAAAATAAAAAGACTGAAGTCAAGACCGAGTGTAATGGAGTTGCTGCATCTTAAAGGGGAACAACACTGATTTTTTTAAGAAGTCTAAATAATTTATTGGTTGAGATGTAAACAAAGTCACTCAGAGTGGTTTGGGGTGAAAGGCTCTGTTCTAGAGAAACTTACTAAGTCAGAATTGTTCACAGTGGTGATGATAGGAACCAGACGTCCACCTCTAAAATGTACTTTAATCCATTTATTTTGATCCATTCATGGTGGAGGGGTACATGCAGGGTCTAGTAAGGCAAAATGACCCCAGAGGAAAACGTGTGGGTTCACTGGTGGTTCTGGATAGTAAATAAAATGTCTATTTGTGTTGTAGTCATGGTGACCCCTGGTTTCTATCACCACCACTGTAAAGGCATCTGAACCATTTCACACCAAACCACTCTGAATCTCTCTGATTACATCTCAAACAAACTCGGTAATGCAGACATTTGGAAAAATTGGTGGAATTCCCCTTTAAAAACCCTTTTAAAAATAAACTGCAATGGAATACATTTATGTTTCCCTACTGAAGACGTACCCTTGCAGGTTCCACTCCAGTGAGAGTTTATTACCTTTTTTCCTGACTGTAGATTCGATGCAATTATCGGTTGTAATTATTGACTAATAACACTCTTACGGCCAATAATAAAAAAACATTGTCCCATTTAATAAATCAGCTGCTGTTATATACTGCAGGTCTAGTTAATCTGTGTAATTAGTAACAGGTGCAGATCTTCAGATGTTTGTTCACTCTAGTGTCAATGAGTAAATGTCAGACCATGTGAAGAGGACTTTGACCATTGACTCTTAGTCAGCACCTTTTAATGGAAAGCTGTAAATCATTTGGGAAAAGTTAGAGAATATTTTGGCAGTGGTTTTAAAGAGAAATAACTTCTCTTAGCCAGTTTTCCCCATATCTAACTCTGGAGGCCCACCTGCACTGCAGTTTTTTGTGTTTACTTAAGCATCCAAGATGGTTTTATGTAAAAAAAAGTATACATAAATACACTATACTGTGATATATACCAAAACCGTCAGGAATCTTAATGATACCATGATATCCATTTTTGCCCATGTCGCCCACGACTAGTAATGTGCTCGATTTTGGTCTGTTTTTGACTTGGAATTAAGTAGCCATGAATAGAATATCTAAAACTTTAATTCGCGTCCAAAGTGGCAGTGACCACAGAGGAGCCGCTTGGTCTTAGGAGGAAAGAGAATGAATGAACAGAAAAGCTTCAGTGAACCTCCCCTTTAAATCTCTGCCAGTGTTGGCTGTACTTTACTGCTAAAGAAACAAGCCCACTAACCACTAGAAACAAAACCGAACGTGATGAGGTTGATGGACAAAAGGGGCAGGTTGTGTCCTGACCTGATCGAACCAAGCATCCAAATAACTGGCACAGGAAGTAAAGATTAATAAAGACAAAACTGGAAAACCTCAAGCAGAAATAGGCAGAACTGAACAAGTAAAGTCACAGTACTTTAAGTCATTTCACAGTACATCTGTTTTCCTGGAGTTGGTTGGACGCACAGTGCAGCAGTAGTGCCACATTTAAAAATAGTGTTTATTGAGACACATCATTGGCTTTAGCTTGAGCTGTCTGTTGTCCATTGGGAGCTACTGAGGGTCAACAGCAAGATCCCAAAAGCATCGTAGGCTTTGTTCACACAGCAGGTAAAAGTGGCCCAAATCTGATCTTTTTCTCCATAAGTGGCACAGATGTGTGTCAGTGTGAACAGATAAACACACTGAGTCTGATATTTGATATACTGAATTCCAATTTGAGAAGCTTTCATATGTGGTACTGAAGTCCGATCCGTATCCGATCTGCAGCAGTGCAACTCAGTCTGAACAGCCAGATCAGAATTCATGCGACTTGAACGTCAATCCAATTCGATATTCCTCATAATTTCATGCTGCTGAGACTCAAACATTTGGGCTGATGTTTCCGTACAAAAATTATTAGAGACTCATCAAACTCCTCCGTGTTCGAAGAGATTTCTTAAGAGATGTCTGAACGCGGCCGCAGGAGAACGAGGCTGCAGCGTCAAAGACCAGTTAAAAGTCTGAAAGCAGAGTTTAAAGAATCCGAGGACGCGACCCAAAGAAGTGACCGTGCCCTTTTTACGGCTCCAACACATTCTGGGTGATGAGCCCAGCTGTCAGTCAGTGAAGCTTCATGGTGGCTCCTGTGATGCTGGTGAAGATGAAGCTGATCCTCCGGGAGCGACTGGCGTTCGCTGGCGGTCGTGATTGTTTACCTCTGGATGAGCCGTGAAGCAGCGTGACGCTCTGTTCTTTTGGTCAGTTTAGGAGCTGACCTGTTCAGACTGATCTCTCATACAGATCACATTTAAAAGACAATCTGAACAGCCAAACAAAAACATCAGATTTGGTGAGAAAATCAGATTTGGGCCACTTTTACCTGTTGTGTGAACGCAGCCATCGTGTTGATACCATCTGAACCAGGGGTGAAACAGTGTTCAGTGTGGTGCTCGCTCGACCATTTAAGAATCCTCTTTGTGCTGAGATGCTTTTGGGAAACCCAGCCCTGCTAACTCGGCCGCTTTAGAGGACCTGAGCCACTGAATCTCCTTTTAATGAGACGTACGTTGGTCAGGAGATCCGTCATGAAAAGCTCTTCACAGTTTACTGTGATACCGATAGCATGCCGTCACATTTTCCACCCCATCATGCTTTTAATTTCTACCCTCCTACATCTTTTGCAATTTGAATTTCTCATTTGTAAAGGACTTTAAACGACCCCTGACCTCTTCTCTTCTCAAACAGGTGAAGAAAATAGCGCCGGAGTATTACGACGACCTGCCCTGCTACACGTCGTGGGTGAAGGTTCTGTATGACTTCATCATGGACGATGAGCTGAGCCCGTACTCTCGGGTGAAGAGGAAGCTGAAGGGAGAGGTCAAGCTGGAGTGAGCTGCTCCACCTGCTCAGTGGCGTCCAGACGGAGCTTCACTGACCAAAACCGGAGGCCACTGTTGCTCACCATTCTCACCGCTAACCGCTTCAGCAGAGTAATGCCGTTCGACAGCATGTCGTGTGAGAGTGAAGAGACTGTGTGTGTTATATTTGTGTGTGTGTGTGTGTGTGTGTGTGTGTGTGTGTGTGTGTGTGTGTGTGTGTGCTTTTGAGAGAGCGAATGGTCATTTTAGTCACAAGCCATTTCAAGACTTAAGTTCTAACTCAGTTGCAGAAAGAAAACGGAATCATTTCTCCTCGTTTTTCCGCACATCGTACCCAGACCGCCTATAGTCTAATCCTCATTTTAGGTCCTCATTTTGTAGCACATTAATTCGGCACCTTTTCCATCTAGTGTTTTCTTTGTACCAAAAACATTTAAAAGCTTTCTTTATATATCAGCATTGTCCATTAAAAATCTCCAAAACACCAACTTTACAGGAGAGCACGAAAAATTTGATATAAAGCAGTTTTATTCCAGGTAATTTTGGAGTGTTTCTGTTGGCCCATTAATCACAAAGACAGACGATGTGCTCAGGTAGAAAAATAAAAATCGACAAAAATGGACATCCTTTTTGTTTGTTTGTTTGTTTTTATTGGACAGTGATGCTATATATGAAGAAGTAATAATATGCCCAGTGTAATTCAAAAATCTTCAAGACTTCCGTCTTCAGGTGACCCAGACGCATTTGTTTGGAAGGTGACTCACTCAGCCTGAACTGTCTGACTTTTACCCAACAAGTGTCAGTTCATCCTCATACCTCTGCTTATCACTGTATCTACTGTTTAAGAGGTTTCCCTGTTTTTTTTTTGTTTTTTTTTTCCCTCTGTGTCACTACTGTACAGAGTGTGCACTCAAGGTGTGGACCCGCACGCTTCAAGTTGTTTGAACTAACTTATCACTCATGTTTATCAGTAAAAGGGGTAGCAGGAACATTCAGACCTCACACGAACTTGCTGGCTGAAAACAGGTATGTATTGTGTTCAAGCGCAGATGAAGCTGCACTTGCATAAAGGGTCACCTTCCCAGACTGGGATTAAGCCTAGTCCTACTACATGGCTTGCCATTAAAGCAGGATCCCACCTTTACTTTCCAAAATGTTTGTGTAATTCAGACATTAATATGTAATCAGAGAGATTCAGAGTGGTTTGGTGTGAAATGGTTCAGATGTCTTTACAGTGGTGGTGATAGGAACCAGGGGTCGCCATGACTACAACACAAATATAGACATTTTATTTACTATTCAGAACCACCAGTGAACCTACACGAGTCTTCTGAGCTTATATGAATGTTGATGATGGAAAATAGTGGAAAATCTGAAATAATACATTTTCTTTGGGGACTATTTTGCCTCACAGCTCCCTGCATATCATGTATCCCTCTGACATGAATGGATTAAAAGCCCAAAAACATCCTAAAACTATCATAAAACAGTGTCTCAGACATCAGGCAGTGAATTCAGAACCATGTAGTAACTTTCAGTGAGGGAGTTTTTAGAGGTGGACGTCTGGTTCCTATCACCACCACTGTGAACAACTCTGACTCTAGAACAGAGTTTTTCGCATCAAACCACCCTCAATGACTCTTTACATAAGAACTGTTTAGTTATGGAGAAATTTTGGTGGAACTCCCTTGTACGAGGTTGGAGAAACGTTACTACTTACATGGCATAGTAGCTTTGTGTTGGGTATTTATAACTAACATTTATAAATGTAAATTTGTAAATGTAAAATGTAGATTTTTGCTGTTGGAACTTTTATTGCACAGTATCGTCAACAATAATCAAGAGTGTTAGATGAATCAACCATGAATTAAAATGGCTTTTTAGATTGAGGATCATACCTTTAGGCAACGTCTACCACTTTCCTGCCAGAATATTGAACAAGTTTGCTAATAATAATAATAATAATAATAATAGTTCACTGTTTTTAGGTTTAGATGCCATCAATGAGTTCTTAACATTGCTGGTGTCAACTCAAGCCTGTTCTCTCACTAATCGTTGAACACAGATTACAGTCACTGTAATTTTGTTGGGTGTGGTTATCAAGTCATAGTTTTATTTTTGGTTTTGACAAAAGGTGGATTAGAATATCAAGCATAGTGTTCAGGTCAGGTGGGCAGATGGCAGCCAGAATTAGTTAGAAATGTAAATGCGTCTCACGGGGTAAACACGAGGATGTTTGCTCATGCTGGGCTTTGACATTTATGGCGCATTTATCTACTATGAAATGGTTTAAAATTCCATATATTTCTTGAATATAACTAAATGGTAAACACTTATTCTGCAGCATGTCTTTACTATTAAACACAGGTCTGAACATCTGAAGCCATGTCGACAGGGGCTTCAAAGTCGGAGACGATATCTTTTCCTCTGCGTCCTTAACATTTGCAAAACAGCCAGACCGAAGCCCAGCCCACCCTTTTAAGGTGCTTTATCTCCAGTAAAGCTCGGTCAAAGATGTCAAACTGATTAAGCTAGTTATCTGGAACATGTGAAACCACCGTGTTGAAACAAAGGCATGTTGATTTTGGAAGGTGAACTGCACTGCCTTCAGTGTACGCTGAGCACAGCTGTGTACGGTGTTGCTGGAGAAATGTATTTCCTGTATCAGTATTAAAACCAGCAAAGGACAAAGCCCTTGCTGGAAAGGACCTTTCAGTCCTTCTAACATCTTAATGTGGGCTGATGGCTCTGCTTAACTGATTCCATTCCTGTTCTGCCTTTATGCTTTTTCTGTATTGAAATGATTTTATTAAACCATTTCAGACTAAAATAAGTGTTTGTCTTTCTTGCTGTGAAATGATTTCAGAGGGTAAATAGGAGAATGTCAGACGTTTTAGTTTGGATAAGCAGCAGATGAGAGCAGGGTAAGATGTAACATGGGTATTTTATTTCCAAAAAAGTTGGGACGCTGTGCAAACTGTAAATAAAAATGCAATGATGTGCAAATCATTTAAACCCTATATTTCATTGAAAATAGTTCAAAGACAACATATCAAACGTTAAATCTGAGGAATTTTATTGTTTATTGAAAAATATTTGCGTTATACTTGAACTGTTGCACTATTTGATGGTGCAGTCTTTCACAGAGTGGTGAACCCCTCCTCATCTTTACTTCTGAAAGACTCCGCCTCTCTGAGATGCTCTTTATACCCAATCATGTTACTGACCGGTTGCCAATCAACCATCAACTTTTTTGGAACGTGTTGGCATCAAATTCAAAATGGGCAAATATTTTACAAAAAACAATCAAATTTATCAGTTTATCAGTTAAACAGGTTCAAGTAGAGCATGATTTTGGTCATCTTGTATTCTCACAGCAAACTCACCTGCCAATTTTGACAGGAATCGAATAGACATTTCTCAAGATTTAGCTTATTTATTTGTTTAAAAAAAACAAATAGCTTTTCTTTCATGATAAATGTTTATAAGTTACCAAGTTCTGCATATAAATCACGTTTATTATTATTTGCCTTCTTGATGGCTGTAATGTGATGCTATTTTAAAGCCTGTAAACAATCCAGTGAGACCTAAAGAACAGGCGGAACTGTTGCTGAAGATGGGCTTAGTTGTAACCATGTTAGATCCCTAAAGTAAATTATATAATATAAATTTAAACAGGACTCACTTTTTTGGGAAGTTTTTATGTGAGGATTCATCAACAATGTACTATAGATTTATATAATTAATCAAAAATAAGCCTGCCATGTTTGACGCTCTCTTCCTTAATTGTTCGTATTTTGATTCATATATTTTTACATTTTTAGGTTGGAAAGCTTGAAAGAACTATTGAATTAGCAGACTTTTTAGCAACTGTTAAAACTCTCCATCTGTTACTATTAACCCCCTGCTATGGGCCAAGTTATAACATTTGCGCTCCACTTTTGGCTCAATTGGTCATAAACGTTAGCTGCTAAAAAGAGTTTATGTCTTCATTTGCAGCAGAGGTGCGAAGGCCGCTTGTATAAAAATTGATTATTCTCACTCACAACACTTTCTAAATTATTAAATTAAAAAACAGTGTGTTCAGTTGTGCTCTGCTCATATATGTGTGGTGATTCCAGGCTGTTATCCAGGTAGCTTTAGATTAAATGTTAGTGAAAAGTATTTATTAATTATTTATTATTATCAGAACATACAAAAGAAGTTATTATAGCACTTTGACCCAATTTTTTTTTTTATTATTTCTGCATGGCCCTCATGTAATGAGGTCACTATTATATTACGTCCATTGTTACAAATCAGAGTAAAAAAAAAAACAAAAAAAAAAGTTGCCATCCAAACCAGTAGAGTACCTGCGCGTCCGCTTGATTCCCAGGCATCCCAATCTCGGCTATCTGGTGAGAGATTCCCGCAGTTTCTCATACATTAGCTGGTCCTGAATGGAACAAAGCAAAATCAAAACAAACTCATCAACTCTTTCGTTTCTCTTGTGTTCAAATGCCACACAAGGAAGACAACAGCCAGTTCCTTTCACTGTCTTCAGGGGCACCAAATACCCAGAGGGCCTGATTCAGTGTCACTGCTTTTTCAACAGAGGCTCAGAAACGACATCCAATGCCTGCGGACTTCACTGCAGTCGGCCCCACAGATTAAACACAGGTGACCTGGCGAAGCTGCGGTTTTAGGGCCCGACCACAGACCGAGTCAGCCTGATTTTACACCAGCAAAGCAAACACGAGGTGAAATAGCAGCTAGATAAAAATAACCTCAGTCAATCTACGGCGCTCCTGCAGGACGCAGAGCAGCGTGGGAAATGCTGCCAAGAGAAACTCCTAGCAACCTAAGCTCCCCACGACTGGAAGGACTGGTTCAGCTGGCAGCTGACAAACATGAGTTTACAAAAACAGCTCTGGGGTGCGCTTCACATGTGCCTAATTACATCTCACAGGGCCATGGAATTTGCAGTTAAGAGGACGCTGGGGAGAAATTACAGCTCCCGAGGTGCCGCCGGGGATGAAGATGCATGTAATGGTGGATATACACGTACACTTACCGTTCAAAAGTTTGGAATCGATTCTATTTGTGTATCATACTGATACTGTCTGAATAAAACCCCCCCAAAAAAGTACTGAAAAAATATTCCTAAGTTTGAATGGAAGTTGATGTAAAAACATGCTATTCTAAGTCATTTTGGACGGGTTCTGTTCTGATTTCTCGAAAAACAGCTAATATTTTTAAATGATGTCAAAAATGGAACAAATTGGAGATCCAAGGATTTGTTCTGACAGCAACAATGAGCTGTTTGTGTGTAATATCATTAAATATGCTGGGAAACGACTTAATTCTAAGGTTAAGCCTTTCTGTGCAAGATTATTGATAAAAGTGTGCCCTTAATTTAATTTTCAGCACTGTATTAATGCTAACAACCATAGTTTACATCCACTTTTCGAAATAAACTAACTCTTTCACTCCAACAGCTGAAGCTGCATGAACATTTGCATGAACACCGTCGTTGAATAATATAAAACCATTTTAGCTGAATGTCGCTGCTGGAAGAAAACCTTGTATCTCCAAAATGGTGAATTCACAGGAGAAGGAAAAAACGTACTCTACTTTTAATGCAAGTCAATGGAACCAGAATGTTTTCCATGTCATTTTGGGTCGTTTCTTTTGGTCCATTCATCATGAAATTTGCACACACTGTAAAGAGCAACAGGCATTTTCAAATGATGTCAAAAACCGAAAAATGTCAAAAATGGAGATACGAGGTTTTCTTCCAACAACAGCGACATGCAGGTCTTAGGCTCCGAAGCACATTGTTTAAAACCATTTATCTGGACATCAAGTGTGTTTTTGCTTGTAAAAACTGCATATATCATTAGAATAAATGCAGATAAACACAAATACAGTAAGAAGTAACAGGAATTTTTTGTGCTAAAAATTTATCTCGAGAGATGAAGAACACACTTTGGTTCCAGATTTCTTCTGAATGCCCCCAGCGTTCGCATGGATTTGTGAAATTCATCACTGAAGTATCAGTGAGCCAAACCAGGTTTCAGGTTGCTCACTGTCCAGATAAATAGCTCTTAAAGTCTTTTTAAATTTTTTTTTACCTTTTTTCATGGCTCTAAAGCTTTCGCTCAGTACTGCACATGTATCAAATGACTCAGAGATGCTGCTACATGGGTTTCAAATCTGTACAGCTCTTGAGAATTTAGTTACAGTAAAACGAATAATCTGACACAAAGTGGTGATCATATCTCAAGGCAGAAAACTTAAAATGATAAACAAGTATGATATAATTTTTTTATTTAACCCTTGTGTGGTGTTGATGTGTTTGTTACTCAGTGGTCTGCTGGACCCACCACATTATTGTTTATTTAAATCAATACAGCCATAACAATTTATGTAAAAACACCAGATGTTTAAAATATCACAAGTGTCCAGTGTAGGGTTCTGCTTTAGCAGCTGTAGCCAGTCAGCAGCCTGTCCATGTTGTCCACCCTCACACACACACACACACACACACACACACTAACAGCAGGCCATGTAGGAGGATAACAGAGTGAAGGACACAGCACCTCCACACTTTTACTCCCCGCAGGTTCACCCAACACCACATGTGTAATATAAATGTGTGGGGGGTGAACAGAGTGAAGACACTGAAAATGGGTTATTTTATATGTTCTTCACAGAAAATGACCAAAGACCAAGAAATCTGAGGATGAAATAATAATAAATCGTGTCATTTTGTCTTTTGGTAAACACTGAAAATGGGTCCCACAGACCTGAACACCACACAAGGGTTAATAACCTTGTTGATTCCAAGTTTTACTGACTGTATTTCAATCTGCAGAGTCTCGTAAGCCGTGCGTAAAATAACAAAATATATTTTTATAACAAATGACTGCAAACTTTTGACCAGTAACATATGAAGGATTAAAAAAATACCAGCAATACTTTAACTGCTGCCTCAAAACTTCCCCTTCAGCAAATCTGTGTAACCTGATTCTGCTTTGGAGCAGAAGTTCTGCTTGTTTTCAGATTTGTTATCTCTCACTGAACCGAAGAGAAACAGAAACCTACACGGATGTTTAAAAGGTCTCTATCAGAGTTGCCATGAAAACGTACTACTTTGTTCCTAATTCTGGTGTGGAGAACCACTGTCCTAGATACTTCAGCATTTTCCCTGCTCTAATGCTGCATTCATGACAAAAAGTGGGAAGAAAATCCATTTGAACCTCCCTCCAACTCAGAAAGTCAGGAGTTACTCAAGAGCTTCTCCGAGCTGCTATTCCATTACATTGCTTTTAATTGAATTCAGAACCATTAGCCAACTGTGTTTCGCACACAGAGGAATTAGACCTCCACATTTGACCCATCCGTGCAGTGAAACACCCACATACACACTAGTGAACACACACACTAGGGGCCAGTGAGCACACTTGCCCAGAGCGGTTGGCAGCCCTATCCAAGGCGCCCGGGGAGCAGTTGGGGGTTAGGTGCCTTGCTCAAAGGCACCTTGGTCACAGACTGTCGGCCAAGGGGATTGAACCGGCGACCTTCCGGTCACAAGGCTGGTTCCCTAACCTCCAGCCCACGATTAACATGGCAGAGCCACTAGAACAAGGAGTGATAGCTTGTTTTAAAGTTTTTAAACAGATTTTTGGGATTTCTGTTTGTGTATCATACTGATACTGTCTGAATAAAACCTCCAAAAAAAGTACTGAAAAAATATTCCTAACTTTGAATGGAAGTTGATGTAACAACATGCTATTCTAGGTCATTTTGGACGGTTTCTGTTTGTTAGTTCGCCATGTGATTTCTCGAAAAACAGCTAATATTTTCAAATGATGTCAAAAATGGAATAAATTGGAGATCCAAGGATTTGTTCTGACAGCAACAATGAGCAGTCTGTAAGCTGTTAGTGATATCGCTAAATATGCCAGGAAACTTGGATAATTGTAAGGTTAAGCCATTCTGTGCAAGATTATTGATCAAAGTGTGCACTTTAATTTAATTTTCAGCACTGTATTAATGCTAACAACCATAGTTTACATCCACTTTTCAACATAAATCAACTCTTTCACTCCAACAGCTGAAGCTGCATGAACATTTGAGCTCCCAGCTGTCATGAAAGCAGCATAACACACCCAGTTCAACTCAGGACAGGCCTGTTAATTAGCTAATGAGTTGAATCAGGTGTGAATCAGGGAAACTGTGCAGGGCAGTGGGAACTCCAGTTCAGAGCTGAGAAATTCTAAGCTACTTGCTTTCAGAGAATACGTATAGCTTGAAAAAGACATTTTGTCTCTTCGCTGTTAACTGCCGCTCACCTTTTTGGACACGGACGGCCGTACTTTCTTGAAGGCCTCTTCGAAATTCTGCCTGCTGACCTTTATGTCTTTAACAGAGCCAGAGGAGAATGTGTGCTCTGTGTCAAAGAAACGGCATCATAAAGTGAGTAATGTAAGTAAAACCATTTTCTGCAAGTAATATGATATGATTCAGTGACAGGCTGTGGTGTGGTGCGTTTACCTGTGTGTGTGAGAGAGGTCTGAGAGCAGAGGTGAGCCTTTAAAGCGTTAACTGAAGCCTCTCTCACCAGTGCAGACAGGTCAGCCCCACTACACAAATGCACAGACAGTATGAGAAATATATACAGATTTTCATACTAAAATGGAAGCACTTTATCAATTAATGAAACCTTAATAGCTGCAGTAAATTCCATGTACAAAGCTCTTGCTAGGTTTCCATCCATGCATTTTTTTGACATATTAAATAAAACGAGACTTGACGGAAGCAGAAAATATAGAATAAAATAGTCATACTTTACATAAAAGGAGGGTATTTTTGTGCTGTTGGAATGAAATGTGATTAAACTAACATTTGCTGAATAAATAATATAAACACAAATCAAAAAGTCATGATAAACCGTATCTTTATCAAAGAAAACACACAAAATAACACAAATAATAAGTGTATTAGACAGTAAACAGACAAGACGCTCGAACAGACCTCGAGACGTTATATCGGCTGCTACATTTAGTCTCCATGCTCTTATATGTAAATATAGCCATGACATTAACGTCTGCAGTGCCCCCTTGTGGCCATTTCACGGGTGGAACGGAAATCAACATGAATATTTTTAATTAATATAACCAAATTAAATATTTGATAACTGGGACACTGTTGTCTCTGTGTGTGTGAAATGTTGTTGAGCTGCTAGTGAGCAATGAGAGGTGAAAGGGGAGGAGTGAGAACCCCCTGCTGTGTAAACTATTCACAAAGACGGCACTTAGAAATGTGGACTTGCTTGCTAATCATGCATTTCCATCATACAAATATATTCTATCAATGTTACTGCTGCTCAAAATGAAAGATTTCTCTATAAACATGCTTTTTTATGTTTTTTTATGAACATTTATATCATTAACTACCTAACCCAGTGGTAGCACTGATGTATGTGACATATTTCTTTAGTCTTTCAAACTCTTGTAACTAATGTTCAACAGTTAAATTCCACAAGACCTTGTAATACTCACGTAAAGCAGTCACACCGTTCGTCATGGGCAATTGCCTCCAAACTCACATCTGACTCCAGACGAGGCTTAGTACCTCCCTGCGGCAATTCCAGAACTTATTTGCATGTTTCTTGCAATTTGATTCATGCAAACACATCTGCAGCTTACTTGTAATTCAGGTTACAGTCTGTGGTGTACCAGTGTATTTCTACAGCCTGTGTGTTGACTGAATGAGTCACATGGGTGGCCAGGATGTGCCACTCACCTTAGTAATGGTGACCAAGATGGCGTGCCTGTCTGCTGGTGGAGGCAAACCCACATACAGGGTTTTGTCCAGACGGCCTGGTCTGAGCACGGCAGGGTCGATGATATCTGCATTCGAACACAATTTTAGAGAACACAGAAAAACAGTTTGGCAAAAAAATATAGATTTATTATTAAATTTACAGACTTCCAAATGTAGTCGATCAGCCAAGGCAGGCTGTCCGAGGTCTGCTTCTTTATGCCGCGTTTTAACTAAGACAGTGTTCTGTGCCTCATAGGCGGCGACATGCAGCCACGAAAACACTGTCGTAGTGACAGCGTCACCGGCAGAAGTAGATAATCATCAGACGAGAACTTTAGCGTTATCGATTGTTTATTTACGGCTGAAAAAGTCAGGAGGTGCTCTGTACTCTTTTCCTTTTTTTGTTGTACAACAAAATAAGTTGGGGCGGTCAACATCGCTGCTGGACTGCATTCAGTACCATTACAGAGCAGCAGTTTAAGAAAGATACTGTCCAGAATTACACTATTTCAGGAATATCACACTCAGAAAGTGGGATAGGATTATATAACGGAGGGAACGCAGCGATCCACACTCATGTCTGTGTGGTGTTTGTGTCGATATGGCCGTGTGGTTGGTGAAGCACAGAGAACCTGTTGATGTGATTGTTTTTCCTCTGGTTTTATATTAAGCTTATTTCATTTAATAGTCTATTCAGGATCTTTACTCTATGTAGTAGTTATTTATTTACAATGATGGTTAAAGCTTTGTAGCTGGGCAGTTGTAGCATTCCTTAATCGGTGGATCCACCTTAAATGGTTTAACAGCCAGCTTTCTTGTTTGAATTTCCCCATTCCACCTTAAATGGTGCAGCTTCAGGCACCAGAATGTAACCGCTGCATCATTTAAGGTGGAACGGGAAAACTCAAACAAGAATCTGGCGAATAGGAAGCCAACTTTAGCTTCGTCCTTCTAACTGTGGTTTGGGGGGGTTTATTTTATTTTTATGTGTATTAAGATTAGAAGTGATTCACACATTGATGATTTGCTGATGTGTCTGATTGTGTTTCTCATGCTAAACTCGGTTTTTAACGTCAGGTGCAGACTGAATACTTTCATGCTGATCCAGACGGATAATTAACGATCAGTTATTAAAGTGATAAAAGCTACCGAGAGCAGATCCGTGCAGAGTGGATTAATCTGTGTCTGAGGATTATAACTAAACAGATTTGGTGAAAATCGGTTGAGTAATAAGGAAGTTGTGGCTGATTTAATCCTGAGACTCTTCGTCTCTCAATACAAGTGAATTTGTTCATAAGCGGATCTTGACCTCTCCAACATGGTGGACACGCAGATGTACCACCTCAGATAGAGAACAACAGACAACGCGGAATCTCGGTATGGATATCTATGTATAACACAGGGTGCGTCTGGACTTCAACAACGAGATGTTCTGTGTCTCAAAAAATCAACATCTGGTTTATTCCATCACCATGGTTGAAGGCAAAAGCTGGAAAAACTGAACTCTTGCCAGAACGTTCCGCTGAACACTGCAGTACGCTGCCATCGCCACTGGTGGCAGCAGAATCTTCCATCTCTGTACTACTGAGAACAACTGAATATCCGTTTTGCCTTCAGCCACCTAGTGGCAACGTGTAAACGCAGCATTAATTTATGGATTAGAACTATGAGGCTCAAACAGCTACAAATAATAATGGATGTTTACCCTCCATTTAGCACTGTTATAACTCCATGCCTAATTCATAAAACACTTGTCTTGACTTGCCTCAAGTTGTTAAGTAATCTCACGTAGACTTGATTTATGTTGTTTCTAAAACTGTATGACAATGTTATCTATAATGGACACAGGTTTACTGTATAGCTAAAAGCAGTCACAGTAGCCACTCTGAAGCCTGAATTTTGACCATTTTGTCCATTTTAATAGACAACAGTGTGGCATACAGCCTTGTCAGCACATCTCTTTATGTGGTTTCTCTAACTGTATGGCACCCTGTTATCTATAAACACAGACTTCAGTTTCCTGTGTAGCTAAAAGCAATAGTAGTAGCCACCCTGAGGCCTGAATTGTGACCATTTTTGTCCATTTTAATAGACAACAGCGTGGCATTTAGCAACGTTAGCTCTAGTGAAAAACTAAAGAATCAAACTTCAGACACCAAACATGTCTTGGCTGGCTTTATTTTGGAGTGAGGCGAAAACTGAGCAAATCTGACTTTTCACCACCCTATTCTTCTAAATGTGCCCAATACAGGGTTGCACAACTCTGATCCATGAGGGCTGGTGTCCAGCACTGATTGGTAGCTTCCCTACTCAAAATACACCCACTAATCCTGGCAATTAACATATGAGTTGACTCGGGTGTTTGAGCAGGTGAATCACCAAACTGTGCTGGACACCCGCCCTCCAGGACTGGAGTTCTGCACTCCTGCTCTAATAGTTCTGAGGTGGTTTTACCTGGCCGGTTGGTAGCGGCCATGATGAACACCTGGCGGCGTGTCTCCAGGCCATCCATTTCCGTCAGCAGCTGGTTGACCACACGGACGCTGGCTCCAGACTGACCATGCAGCGCGACAAAGCAAACAGAGTGACAGCATGTTTATTTACAGACATAAGTGCACATTAGTTGTGATCTTAAATAACGGTTTGGCACAAAAATCTAACTTCTACAATTTTCTTCTTATCTAAAACACAGTTGAACAGACAAGGCATGTCTGCTCCATTAGTTCTGCACTGGAGCTTAAAGGCTAATTTACCTAAAATGTACTAAAAGACTGTCAACTAAAATCTTTTTCACCTACTAAAGAAGCACACTTTGCACACTAAACATGTCCTGGCTGACTGACCACATATGAAGAGAAAATTATGTAAATTTGATTTTTTTTTTGCCAAACTGTTCCTTTGAAAGATGCACAGTCAGTAATCACTACTACCATCCTACCCATCATTTATTGTTAAACTTATGTTTCAGTCCCACAGCTTCTTCTTGTACTCTTTAACTGCATGACTTCTATTCTGAAAAACAAGATGGAGGACTTTAATGTCTTGCTAGTAAATGGAGGATGGCCTCCAAATTGGAGCCTGGCTACATTTTTTAATCCATCAAGAGATCATGGTGGGTTTTTTGTGGATATATAGGTCCTCTGGCATTTTTTCTTCCCTCAAAATCCTGAAATCAGGCAAAAAATATTGCTAAGTAAGCTCTATTTTGAGAGAAATCTAAGATTGAGATTATTTGATAGAAAACAGTCCTGTGGAATTTCCTTTCTTCCCTTAAAATCCTGAAACTTGCTAAGTTAGCTCCATTTTGGTTGTTTAGTAATTCTTCGTCCGAGACATACTGTAGCTTGATTGACCGATCGATTGGTTCAGTTATTTGAGCGAAAACAGGCTTTACTGATGCACTACTGTGCATCGATTACAGTTAGGTTGTTTAAGAGATGCCGTTCTTGGGTTCAGGTGTGTAAGTGGTTGTTGGTGTAGGCTGGGTTTAAGACTCAAACCCAAGTTTAGAACCACTACGTTACTGACACTTTTCTTACACCGGTTTGGTAGAAAACTCTCAGGGACTCTTCAGTGAAGGCCTAATGATTTCATTGTTAAGAACTGGTTGGAAGCCAAAGGATTACATTTTTTAAAATGGCCCACAGAAAATTACCCATTCAGGATTTTTTCCCCATGTTATGTAGGTAGATAAAGCCAAGTGAGCTCTTCCATTGCTTAGGCCTTCAGGAGCTGAACTGAAGGCCTCGCGTCTTAGATCGACTAACAACATAATTAGGAAGTGACAGTGGAATTGTTTCGATTTACAAATTACTGGACCAATTTTTAAACGTAAAAATGTCATTTTAGGTCTATTGGAAGTTCTAGATACGGCACTAATAGTTTAGAAGTCCAACCACGGGTAGCCATGTTCAACTTGGACACGGCTCCATAGAAAATGCAACCACAGTTAACTCGGTTTATAACAGCGGTTAACACCTTCTCTGTTAGCACAGGTTTGGGTACTCAAGCTCCGATAATCCTCACACGGTGCACATGAAAGCAGGACATCTGTGACAAACTGAGTTTGAGTTGATTGTCTTGACTAAAACAACAGTGAGTGCGTTTACAGGCACTTAATCCGATTATAATCAGATTTCTGCAGTTATCTGATTATTCGAATGGTCGTGTAAACAGCACACTGATTTCTTAGATCGGAGTAAGGTCTAGAAATCTGATTAAGAGGCTGGAGTTGAGCTCAATAATCAGATTTCTCAGTGCATGTAAACTCTTGCTCTGATTTCTTTCTGATTTCTCAGTCTGAGTATGTGTGAAAACAGATGGTGGTACTGGAAATGAGCGAGCAGTGTTGCTGCAAGACGCAACAAAACACTTTTGGAGTGACGCTGAAACCAAATACATGCTTGGCTAAGTGATGGATTTAAATATTCTTCATCTTCTAGATGATGTATGTTCATATTTTCAGGTAAAGTGGTGTTAAATTGATTAAAAAAAAAAAAGCTGCGGCATCAAGTTTGTGTTTTACATTATGTTTACATCACGTTGTCTTCTGAGTTTATTGGCTGGTTGTAATGCAGAAATCTGATTACTGCCTGACTCAAGTAGACCTGGAGTTTTACATTATCTGATTACTCAAGTGCATGTAAACGTGTTGACTGGATTACTGACAAAATCTAAAATTTTCTGCAGTTATCAGATTATTAGGTGCATGTAAACACACTCAGTGTGTGTTTGGTTATTCTGCATGTCAGTTAAACAGCCCTTTCCTGTCGACGTCTGCGGCTCTGTGCTGTGTACAGTGATGAAATGCACCAGACTCTCCGACGATAGGCAAAAGCCTGGCCTGCGAGACTAGGGCTCTCTGGAACGTTCTTCTCCTGTTACCACTTGTCCAATTGGATTGTCAGTTCGTATTTAAGCAAATAGAACACCAGTGGGAATGTATTATCATGAACGAGATCATGGGTGTGACTTTGCGGAAGATCACCACCTCCTTGATATGATCTGTGATAATACATGACCTGCACTATTCTATTGCTTTAGAAGAAGACAAAGTAAAGAAGCTCAACGGTTGTTTGAGATATGTATGTAATCTAAATAATAGCAACTTCTTTTTCTAAAAAAAGTAATCCCAGCTCCTTAAAGCAACCACTGCTGTTGGTAATCGGAATGACACACATCTGCTGGATGAAAAACGTGCTGTTATCAGATGGTGAGGCCGGAATGAACTGTTGTATAATCTGGAGCTGTATAAAACTGCCTGCCAACACAAGACTGCTGGTATCTGCTGAAGAACTATGGGTCAATGTGCTGTATAGACTTTAGATGATGAGCAGGTGGAAGATTTTGAAATTCTTCCAGGTATTACCTCATGACCAGAGCGTCTGGGGCAAAGGGCATCGATCTCGTCGAAAAAGATGACACAGGGGGCAGAGTTCCTTCCCCTTTGGAACACCTGGCGTACGGCCCGCTCGCTCTCGCCAACGTACTGCAGGATAACATACAGCTTATTTAATGACGTGGTCCATCTTGATCGCTAAGGTGATAAAAATCATAAGAACCCTGCCTTCTTCAGAAACGACATACTGCCTATATACTGTACATATAGACTTTGGATTCATACCACCCTGAACAAGGAAACAAGTCAGATGTGGGGCTGAAAGAATAATTTTTATATCACAATAAACACAGTGAAATCGCAAGTTTACTTATAATTGTATATCCTACATCATTCACAGTAGTTTTAGGTTTTAAATGGAGAAGTTTAACCCAATAATGCGGAGCTTGAACTAGCATTCTGGCAAACTACATTCAGCGTTTCAAGTTTGAAAAAAACGGATATGCTAGTCTTTATTCATGTTGGTAGGCAAGCTGTAACTGTGGGCTCTGACAGAGCTCGTCTCATCATTCTTACTGCAGATGCAGCCCTGCAGGTGGATAAACACCAACAAAACAGACCAGAATGACCACAAAAAGGATAAAAAGATATACGGACGCTTTAGATGCATCTCTAGAAAACTGTACGAGGGGAAGATTAGCAAGACTGGATCCATATAACCTGCATTTCTCCAGAATTCAGAACATTCCAGTGCATGAGATTTTACAAAAATTAATAAAAGTGGCTATTAAAGCTGCCAAAGCTCTTAAATAATAAACTCAGCTTAAATAATCAACTTCAAGTCAGCTTGTTATTCACCAGCTTCTCGTTAGAATTTTCGGTTAAACCTTAAACGGTGCTGCAGCTACACTGAGGCGCCTTGAACGCAGAATGAACACACAACTAACATTAGCCGACCTCAATACTTAGTGAACAAATACCTCAAACTTTGGCGATGCAGCAAATGAACAGCACAGCAAAGATAATCAGCCACTGGTCACTGAACGTGCCTCACTGTCTGATCTAATGTCGCGGTCCACACCACACACATCTGTACTTTACGTACTACGCTAATGAGTGCAATTCTAACAGTATATGCGCTATTTTTTTTTTTGCATACTATAAAGTGGGCAAGTATGCAGTTTGGGACGCTGGAATAATAAAGCGGGCAAATCACAGCCCTTTAAATTTTAGCTTTCATTTGTCATCACTACAGCAACAAATCAAATGAAGTTAATACACTTTAAAAATGTGATTTAAAAAGTGTGTTTTTAAAGAAAAATGTGTTTTACTGCCTTTGCTGGATCAGTTATGTATTTGTTGTAACATTGCTACAGCACTGCTGAATGATGTTGCCTCCCAAAATGGTAGCAGCATGATCATGAGGTCTTTGGATTTTTTTGGATTTTCCCCAGTTTACTCATCTCCAATTCCACCTTCTAGTTAGGACTCCCCCAATCCCACGATGCCACCAGCACTAGGAGGGTGAAGGCTAGGAATAATAACGCAGGCAAATCTCAGTCCTTTAGATTTTAGCATTCATTTGTTATCACTACAGCAACAAATCAAATAAAATCAGGCAATATGCTTAAATATATCAGTTAATATGCTTTAAAATGTGATTTTAAAACATGTTTTTACTGCCTTTTCTGGATCAGTTTTGGCTTAATATTGCTACAGCACTGCTGCTACTTGATGTTGGCTACCAAAATGGTGGCAGCACGATAAGAATACTAACATTATGATGAAAAAAAAGAGCCTTTTAAATATTTAATCACATTTAAATCACAAAATTTGTCATAAAAAAATTCCACAAATCATTCAGCCCTAGTCAGATGTGAGCCAAAGCTGGAAGAACAGAGCTGGTAACAGATAAGCAGAGTTGCATCAGACTGCATCATCATCATCATCTGTCATTACACTTAATTCAGTCACTGAGGATCCCTTGCAGGACTGTAACCAAATCGTCAATGAGCTCAGTGCACTGAATAATGGACAAGGCAAAAGCTCCTGTTACTCGAGTCTCTTTGGACACAAGCAGCTTCTCTACAGCCGATTGCATGTTTACTGAGTGGAAGACAAGACATTTCCTTTATCTTTCAAAAAAAAGACTTGAGTTTTAGCCAGAACAGCATTTTAAACGTCTGTTATCTTCCTTCAGATCAGTTCATGTCAGTCTGAGGGAGAGCTTCTACGGCAATAATGCTTCTAATCTGATAATGAATCGAAAGTTACCTGCAGTTGAGGACAAAAACATCTGGCGTAAAAACCAAACACTGATATGTTTAACATTTCCTCCTTTTGTTCTTTGAATTGGAATGTAAAGAAAGTAATGTGAGAGATCAGGGAACCTCCTCTTACTCACCATGTTCAATAACTCGGGGCCCTTGACGGATATGAAGTTTAAACCAGACTCGTTGGCAACTGCCTGTAATGGTAGACAGAGAATGTTAGTGGGTAAATGGTGATTCAGTAGCAATCAATGCTGGGTAGCATTTTAAAGAGTTCTTTAGGATCCAACAATCCCTTTTCAGTAATTAAGCTAGTACACAGTTGTTGGCTTTCTAATCGGTCATTAAAAGAACTGTAAAAATCAAATTAACTGATAAGATGAATTACTCGGCTTGCGCTGGACCTGAGGCTAATGACAGTGATAAGTAATGGAAGCCTTAGCCAGGCGTGCGCTACACAGCTTATAAAATCCTAACAGACTGCTGAAACAGAGATCAGTGCTGACATACTGGCATTTTTTTTACAGAATTTCTCGTCATCTTGATGATTAAGCAGAGAGAGAGGGTATCGAGGGACATACACATACATACATAATACGTTTTGGCTACAAACAAGCACCAAAATTCCCAAATTTAGTGGCACAAACAAAGCTGGAACTGGACCAGGCTCTGCTGCTTTAAACTCTGTTGTGGTTTGCAGGGCTGTGCGTAAACCTTTTGAGCAAGTAGCGCTGGTGCTATAATAGCTGTGAGTGTTGTAGCACAAATTATTGTAGCACTGAAATGAAAACTACTTACTTCTTGTAAAAAAAAAAAATGTAATCCCATTTAATGACACATTATTTTTAACTGTGAAAAGTACAAACAATTCAAACTATAATGCTAATTTTGTGAAATGTACACAACTATTTTTCTCCACATTAATTGATTCCTCACAAGGGGGCGCTATTAGCATGCAAGTGATGTTTTTTTGTGCATCATTAACAGAGATGAAACACACACATGAACCCACACCAGCAGGATTCTGTACATGGTCGCTGTCACAGATTTCAGAATGGGAAGCATAATTTCCTATAAAGGGCTCAGTGTTTTTTCATGGGAGATCTTAATCAGTTTATTTTAAAAAGGGATACAGGCAAAAGACAGATAAGGCAGTAAGCACGCCAGGGGATGCTTGAGCCTCTAAATCCAAAGGGTCTGAATAACCTGTACTGGCTCAAGACTCTGAGTAGGAAGAGTTAGAGATAAAGACAAAGAGAAGACGTCAGCAGAAGGAGTCATACTTTAGCCAGCAGGGTCTTCCCACAGCCTGGGGGTCCAGCAAGCAGCACTCCTGCAGGGGCATTCAGACCCAGGGCTCTGAACTGCTCTGGGCTGCGGACAGGGGCCTGAGCAAACGCACGCACACACACACACACACACACACACACAATGAGACCTTATTCAACCCGTATTCACGGTGCTTGTCCTGCACAATACCTACATTCACACTTGTTCCCACAGTGTGACCGTTACGAGCAACTAGGCAGAAACTTGTCGTAACAGACAAGCACTACGGCAATATAGTTAAAGGGGAATGCCACCAGTTTTTCAACATTTCTGCATAATGCAGTGATAAATATTTAAACATGGTCATTCAGAGTGTTTTCGTATGAAATTTTAGACTACAGTAGTGATGATAGGAACGAGGGGACTACAACACACACACACACACATACATACATATATATATATATATATGTGTGTGTGTGTGTGTGTGTATACACATACAGTCATGGCAGAGAGGTACATGCACACCGTTCTTGGGCAAAATAGTCCCCCAAGAACTTTTTTTCAGATTTAGCACTATTTTACAATCATAATCCCAGATATCCCGGAATCAGATTTCCTCAATTTTCCACTTACTCCAGATGTAGTCGATTGGCTGACTAATGTTTAGTTTAGCTCTGCAGCATAGAGGCTAATGTTGCTAACTAACACTAGAACTCTGTAGTCACCCAAATAGCCCAATTTGTTTCTGTAACAACAAATCACAACAAATACAGCCCGCTCAGACCGTATCCAAGTCTTCATTAAGGTCGTGCAGACACAGATATTGTTCACAACTGTGGCAAAAGGAACCAGATGTCTGAAGAGGAGGTTTAGGCTATTATATAGTACAATTATATAATTTCTTTTAGCCTAAACCTTTTATCAAAACTGTTGTGAAACAATGTTTTAGGCGTCAGGCAATGTATTATTTTATGTATTAACTTTCTGTGAGGGAGCTTTTAGAGCTTTACTAAAACTCTTCAGACATCTGGTTCCTTTTACCACAGTGGGCTGTATGTGTTGTGATGTATTGCTGAGTTCTAGAGTTCTAGTGTTCTAGTGTCTACTGAGTTCTAGAGTTCTAGTGTTCTAGTGTCTACTGAGTTCTAGTTTTTGTTAGCAACATTAGCCTCTATGCTGCAGAGCTAAAGATGCAAAATTTGGACTCCAACCATTAGTCAGCCAATCGACTACACCTGGAGTAATTGCAAAAGTAAATCTGATTCTTCACTGAACCATTCGTTTAATAATTTTTCATGTTAGCACATTATTAACACCTCATTTTTGGCAGTGCTACTTTATCTTTATATTTTATATCACACTCAACTGACTCTTGTCAGAAAGATCATCATAAATAAGAGAGCAATATGATTCTAGATTGGCACTCCTTCACTGAGAGGCTTTGATATCTGCCCTGACCACATTTTAGGAGCCTGAACAGGTCTACAGAACCTGGGTGGAAGGAATTTGGAAGCTCAAATGCTGCAGTGATGTTACTCCAGTTGCACTGCGGTTGTGTCTTCATAACATTTAATAACAAGATCAAACTGCTTCAGAAGTAATATCAGTCAGTGACCCTTACAGAAGGATTAATATTGATCCGCTGCTTTTCAAACACGTCGCTTTTTAAAAATGGAATCAAACCCTAAACAGTGTGGTTGCCCTACCAAGATGGCCATAGTGAGCTCCTCGCGAATGTCCTGCAGGGCCCCTATGTCGTCCCATGTGACGTCAGGCACTGTGGCAAAGCCCTCGCGCTTGGCTGAAGGCTGGACGCTGGTCAGCGAGGCCTTGAAGTCATCCATCAGGATGCAGAGACCAGCAAGCTGCTCTTCACTCAGAGACTCGCTTTTCTTCAGCAGAGCCAGCAGCTGCACTAGCTCCCCCTGCTGAGAGAGGCGGAAAACTGCATCAGCTGCCACTGAAGCAGAGTCAGGCAATATGGCAACTATGTGATATCGTCATACTCAGAATACACCATGTGTCATGGTATATATTTTTTCTAACGTAATATATTGGAAAAGACAAAGTGGTGCCAGACTTAAAAAAAAATATCAGAGACTATGAACAGATTTACAGTCAACATTTTTACATACTGTGCTGTACTGAATATATATGTATATTATATTTAGCAAATAAATAGTATCTGTGCATTAAAGTGTGCAGAAGTGTGCTCTCTGTAGAAAATGTGTTCATTTATTTTTACTTAGAAAATCAACAAGATGTAATTTGACTAGGGTCGTCTAATCATTTACATGTGACTGTAACTTATCTGGCTTCAGACTTTCAAAGAGAGATGACATTAAAACTGTTAACACCTGGTCATTTAATGCATGCTGAGTGTTAGGATTATATCTGAATGAGGCCACATAAAAATGCAAGTGTGAGCGCACCCAAGACGTATTTAAAACAGATACAAATCTGATCACTCAAACCACTTCAGGAGGCGGACTGAGACATATTTGAGCCACGTTACGAATGTGTCTTCAAGACACATTCGACAACCGATTCCCCCCCCAGTACAACCGAAACCCACTCCCAGCACAACCGAAACTTCTCCCATTACAATCCGAACCCCTCCTAGTACAACCAAACCCACTCCCAGCACAACCGAAACTTCTCCCATTACAATCTGAACCCCTCCTAGTACAACCAAACCCACTCCCAGCACAACCGAAACTTCTCCCATTACAATCTGAACCCCTCCTAGTACAACCAAACCCACTCCCAGCACAACCGAAACTTCTCCCATTACAATCTGAACCCCTCCTAGTACAACCAAACCCACTCCCAGTACAACCGAAACTTCTCCCATTACAATCTGAACCCCTCCTAGTACAACCAAACCCACTCCCAGTACAACCGAAACTTCTCCCATTACAATCTGAACCACTCCAAGTACAACCAAAATCCTCCCAGTACAATCAAAACCCCCCCATTACAATCCAAACCCCTCTCAGTACAACGAAAATCCTCCCAGTACAATCGAAACTCCTCCCATTACAATCGAAACTCCTCCCAGTACAACTGAAAGTCTTCCCAGTATAACCGAAACTTCTCCCATTACAATCCGAACCCCTCCCAGTACAACCAAAATCCTCCCAGTACAAATGAAACTCCTCCCATTATAATCCAGACCCCTCCCAGTACAACCAAAGCCCCTCCCAGTATAACCGAAACTTCTCCCAGTACAACCAAAACTCAACATTTTCCTAGTTTTAAGGTAGTGATAGTAGACTCTGATGCATCTGTGATGCGTGTGGGAGCTGGCTTTTGTTTAAAACAGCGACAAATAAATAACTCTGGATTCAAACAGCAATCCACAAAGGACGAAGTATTCCATTCATTTCTGAGTCACTGATTTATCTGCACTTACTTGTGCCATTAAGGAATCAGAAGCTTGTATACTCTCTCCGTCTGCTGCATTGGTAGAGACACTCATATCTTGGCACTCTGTGTTGACGTCATGTTGGATATCGTCTGTGATGCTCTGACTGGTTGGAGGGTCAGCGCTGGCTGCCTGGTTGGGTGTTTCTGGTGTCGGTGGCTCTTGCACGGGTGGAGAGATGTCCATAACATCAGCAGCAGGTGTTTTGGTGTCGAGCCGCTGCAGCAGAACACGGTTAACGGCGCTCATGGCAGCCTCTCGGCACAGGGCCATCAGGTCTGCTCCCACGTACCCCGGCGTGAGCCGTGCAAGCTGCCGGAAGTCAAAGTCCGCAGGCAGCTTGAGCTTCCGACAGAGAGTTTTAAGGATCCTGCAAATGTGAGAAAGCAAAATGTCAGTTTGTAAGATAGATGAACAAAAAGACTCAGAAAGATCTGTTCCCAGTTTTCCAAAGCACTATACAGTCAAGAGGACTATTAGAGACAGTGCTTGAAGTGATCCCCACTCAGCCACCTAACAATGAGTGTGTTTACAGGCACTTAATAATCCGATCATAATCGGATTTCTGCAGTTATCTGATTATTCAAATGGTCATGTAAACATCACAGTCCAATCTAGAAATCTGATTAAGAAATCCGATAAAGAGGCTGGATTTTAGCTCAGTAATCAGATTTCTCAGTGCACGTAAACTCTTACTCTGATTTCTTTCTGATTTCTCAGTCTGTGCATGTGCGAAAACAGACAACGGTACCGGAAATAAGCGAGCGGCGTCGCCGCGAGACGCAGCAAAACACTTTTGGAGTGACGTTGAAACCAAATACATTCTCGACGAAATGAAGGATCTAAATATTCTTCATGTATGTTCATATTTTCAGGTAAAGTGGCGCGATGTTTACATCACGTCTTCTTCAGTGAGTTTACTGATTACTGTCTGATTCACATAGACTTGGAGTTTCCCCATTATCTGATTACTCAAGTGCATGTAAACGTGTTGATCGGATTACTGACAAAATCTGATTTTCTGCAGTTATCAGATTATTAAGTGCATGTAAACATACTCGATTTGTGTTGCTGGTCATTTATAGACTTATTGGGAAGGGGGCAGACATGGTACAGACACACTTTCAAAGTAATAAGAGCAAAGTTTACAATTTGGTAGTGATAGGGAGTAGACTAATGTGGCTGAGAGTTGGCCAATGACCATGAAAGTCAAAATGCTTGGAGTCGACTCTTCGATTCATGACTGTTTTGATTATTTTACCATAATTGGCTCAAGAAACATTGTGCCGGATGCATGTGTAATACAGGAGTAGGGGTGGGAATCTCTAGGCACCTCATGATTCAATTCGATTACGATTCAGAGGCTGCAATGCGATTATAAAACGATTATCGATGCATCTTTTTTCTATACAGGATTTCTATTTTCTCACTGTGTGACGACTCGGAACTTTTAAAGCAAAGTATATGTTATGATCTATAATGAATTTATTTCCATCCATCATCTAAACCGCTTATCCTTCTGGGTCGCGGTGGGGTGCTGGAGCCTATCCCAGCTGTCATTGGGCGGAAGGCAGGATACACCCTGGACAGGTCGCCAGTCCATCGCAGGGCAGACAGACATACACACACTCACACCTAGGGGCAATTCAGCGTGTCCAATCAGCCTGACTGCATGTCTTTGGACTGTGGGAGGAAACCCACGCAGACACGGGGAGAACAGGCAAACTCCACACAGAAATGACCCTGGTCACCCGGCCCGGGAATCGAACCCAGGCCGTTCTTGCTGTGAGGCGACAGCGCTACCCACTGCGACACCGTGCCGCCCTGAATTTACTTCCATTATCTTTTATTAATAAATCAAATGGAAGTGATGTGGCAAGTGAACTAGAAGGCTCTGATTCACTGCTCTTGTTTGGAGCACATGAGATGCTGCTGCCGCTCATCTGTGATAAAATGCGCTGTAACGGTAAAATAAGATCCAGTGGTGATGGATGACCATGCAGCACATGTTACAGCTGTCCTACCAGGTTTTCTTTAGTGATTTCATAACTTCAGTTTTGGTGTTGTATAGAGTGGGGGGGTCGCTGTGTCAGTAAAATATCTTTGAGATGGGACGTGTGCAACACAGCACGCAAGTCCTGGTTCTCAACAAATGAGACAACGGCATGCAGACTGCAGGTCACACGGCAATGCAGTCTCGCCTGGCTAGTATCTAACGAAAAGGCAAAGAAAGATTTAACATGGCAGAAATAATATCAGTCAGAACATTTGGAGATTAATGGACTTATTCACATTTATAAGCAGCACAGTTGGTTTCCTGATACGATAAATCTGCAACGAGAGACTGCCAAACACTACAAAGTGGCAAAGCTGAAATCAGCTTCTCTTTCGAATTTTCCCATTCCACCTTAAATGGTGGAATCGACCCCCCCACCCCTATGCAGAAGGAAGTCTGAAGAGCATTAGTTTATTTAATTATATAGCTGCAACTATAGCTTAATTATAGCTGCAAAGGTGTCCCAGTCTGCTAGCACACAACTGATGCAACTTGGTATTATTGCATATTTTCATTCCATCACTACAATCTGTAGCAGCTCAAAGAAGTAGGTAAAGGATGATTTAGGAAGGGTTAATTTCTGCCATATCTTCTATATCCCTTTATCAACAGCTCTGGCACTCTTGGTTAAAATTAAGTGGAGTCAGGGAGTCATCTCTGTTGACTACTGCAGCAGGAGACAAGAGCTGCCAAATACCAGGGAGAGAAAAGATTTGATGCATCATAGTATAATGATATTTTGGGTGAAAAAATAGTATTGATACACACAAGCCAAAGCACTGCTGTTTAATTACTCCTAATGCTCTATTCACCTAGCATTGTGTATTTCTCTGACTAAGCGCATCTACTAAATATGTAAATATCAGTTTTTCTCAATGTTGTTTGTTTACGTCATCGTGAGTATTCTGACGTATTTTAGAGTGAAACACAGAAGTGTGTCTCTGACGGTTTTTGTCACTATACTTCACTCAAATTATGGAAGAGTTCTGTCTTTTTAATGATCAGTCTCGCTTACTGTAATATTAAAAAGTACATTTTGTACTCAGTGTGACTTTAAAATCACTTTAAAAATGGAATGCTTTTAAATAATACCACCATTAGAACTGCAGAACACCTACCACAAACTCAAACAGAGCCTATATTAATGTCTTTGTTTTATGCTTTGCCCATATATTTGTTTGAAAATCAAACATTGCTATATTTTATGAGATACAGAACATGCACAACATATGATGTAGCTTACTAGCCCTGTTCTCAGTTTCCCCATCTGGCACCACTAACTGCCCTGTCTTTTCCTTCTCTTTTCATTACTTGACTTTTTTGACCTTTAGCGCTTCCTCAGCGGTCAGTCTCTGACTACAAGACCACTGTTGATGTGGATGTTTTTGGTCGGCAGGCTGTTCTGAAGTACTTTAATGTTCATAATGACTACTTTCAACCTGATCCTTAGGCATCATCATTAGAATTTAATACTTCTAACAGTAAGCAGTGAGACATTTCCAGAGATTAAATCAATGTTAAGACCATATAAGACATTTTAAGGATCCATGGTTACCCTGACACATGTAATTTCAAAAAGATAACGGAAGAAAGAATTAAGAAGACTTAAATGACTACCTATTACTGGTAGTAATACGGTCCTTAATCCAGCTGATATTACAGACAGTTCTGTGCCTGAGACCTCAGTGATGTGAGAACGAGAGATCAGCAAGTAAAAATGATAATACTCGTCTACGAGAGGCACCAACCTGAGCCGTGTCCCTTCGTCAGGAATACCCAGACAGATCTCTCGGTCAAAACGGCCCGCCCTTCTCAGAGCTGGATCCAGAGCGTCTGGCCGGTTTGTGGCCCCAATAACTAAGACCTGCGCTGGTACAGATAATGAGTTCAGGTCTAAAAAGAGAGAGAAACTGTCAGTCAGCCCGAGTGAGTATACAACAAAAGTACAAATACCAATTACTGTGCTTGGAACATTACTGTGCTTGGAGTATTTCTTTGCTGGGAAATACACTATTCGTTTAAAAGTTTGTGGACATCCCTTCTTATTAGTGGATTCAGCTGCATTAAGGTGCACCCACTGCTGACACAGGAGTTCAAATACCCACACAGCATGTATAAACTCCATAGAAAAGCATTGAGCAATAGAGTGGGGAACTCTGGAGCAGCTGGACATGAGCCTAAAGTCATCATGCCTGATGCCATGCGTGGGTTAGAGGGGTATAAAGCCCCCCAGCATTGGGCCGTAGAGCAGTGGAACTGTGTTCTTTGGAGTGATGGAGCTCCATCAGATACCTTAGGATGAGTTAAGGTGACGTTTGTAATCCAGAACTGATCATCCAACATCAGTACCTGACCTCACTAATGCTCTTGTGGCTGAATACAATCAAATCTTCACAGCAATGTTCCAACATCTCGTATAAAGCTTTCCCAGAAAAGAAGTGGCTTGTTAAAAGAGCAAAAAGGGAAAATCTCTTATTCAATAATCTTGATTTTGAATAAAAAAAAAAATACTAGATGAGCACGTGTCCACAAACTTTTGGCCATATAGTGTATCTCACACCACCACTTGCCATCCATGCAGGTGAGTAACTGGGCAACAATTCTTCTCTCCATGTCTTTGGAGGCCACCTCTCTTTTTGGGGTGATTGCATCGATCTCATCGATGAACAGAATGCAGGGAGCATTGCTCTGTAGAGACACAAGATAGAAAGCGTAAAAGAGTAGCCACAGAACGATTCTGACCACTTCGAAATCAGTGCTGCTTCTTAGGAAATGCTTCTCTGGATGAAGATGACATGAGTAAAAGTAATTCCCCCAATAAGGTGTGGAAATAGGTATGAGTTATGTTAGTTGTATATAGTTATATAGTTAAATATATAGTTATGAGCTATTATAATTTATTCAACAGGTCAAAGAGTAAATGAATAGAAAAAGGAAAGGGTAAAACTACCAGAAGTGTTTTTATTTATTTATTTATGTTTATTTATTACACATATTTCAGTGTTTGGAAACCCAAACAGGCGCTGGCTAGATTGCAAATACTAAAACTCAATCTCAAAGATTTGTGACTTGATAATCATTATCCAAATGGAGAAAACCTCAAATTCTCTGTCTGATCAGGACTGAGTGGGACTGTGTTTCAGACTGCAGTGATTGGCAGGTGATTGACATTTTTAAGCTTTTATTTTCTTGCAGGAGTTAGACTTAGAGTCTATGTGCAATACTGCATTATGAAGGTATAGCTATGTTCAACTGTGTGACCAGCACTTTAAAAGGCAAACAATAAAGCATTAATAAAGACTTAGTAAGGGGTTCAGAAGTGCTCTTACCACAGCCTGCTCAAACAGCTCGCGTAGCTTCTGTTCCGATTCCCCCGAAACACCTGACACGAGTTCTGGAGCAGAAACCTTCAACATGGGCAACTCCATTTCCTACAGTCAGCCAGAAAAGCCCTCTGATAACCAAGCAGTGACAGCAAAACAGAGCAAAACGCCCTCTCTGACATTAAAAAGTAGTCCTGCACTAGAAATGGTCTTCACTAGCTAGACAGCACATGGCAAATGACCTCCTTTAAGTATGCCTTGAAGGAATATGTGGCCCAAAAATGCTGACGTGATTAATTAGTGAAGACTACCTTATTGTTTCTCCCAATAAATAGAACAGAAACCTAAATGGGCTGACTTCTAAACACACACACACATACATACATACATACATATATATATATATACATATATATATATATATATATATATATATATATATATATACATATATATATATATATATATATATATATATATATATATATATATATATATATATATATACATATATACACACACTTTATTATACAAATCTATATAAAATGGTTAGGCTAAAGTAATTAATACTGCACTTGTATTAAGTACTTACTAAAGGCACACTGTGTCACGCTATCGTAATTAGAGCCCTACTGATATAACAGTCTGATATTGTTGACCTGCATTTTTATCAGTGTCGGTCATGCCACTGCCAGCCTTCAAACTCATAATCTCCCCACAATTAAGAACGTTTATGCTGATTATTAGAGTTTAAGAAGTTTGGCAAATCAAAACGGACAACTATTTCTATCAGTACAGCATTTCTGGAGTATAAGATTAAAATCTAATCTATAAATATAAAATCATATTGCCTGATATTATCGATTGTCATCATTTTTACCCCCCCAAACTCGTCTTTGCCAAAAAATGTTTACATCTAGGGCCCGATCGACATAATGTTCAGACATCTGTTCAGAAATGCAAGGCCAAGGTAAGCTGCATTTAGAAAAGAAAGGCCAGTGACGAGCAGCAGACAAGTAATTTGATTGTTTTTTAAGCATTTTTGGTTGTATCCTAAGTAGTCCTTAATTCTAACCTGTCACCCACGCACTGCGGAACGTGTGTGTGAAAAATAATCGTTTGATATGTAGTTCATCTCCATTGGCTAAGCACACTTACCCCAGCGACAGCCTGGGCGAGAAGAGTCTTCCCACAGCCGGGTGGCCCGTGAAGGAGAAACCCACGTGGGGGCACTACCCCCAGCTGCTGGTACACTTCAGGGTGACGCATATGGATAAGCAGTTTACACAACTCCTGAAGACAGAGATACAGGCAGAGTGGCTTTACCAACATGGCATGGAACAGTGCATGGGCATGGTCATCAATATCGGTGATAAATATACTACAGTGTGCAGTTAAATCATACCGAGAGAGTTTCTTCGTTACCGCCGACGTCTTCAAACTTCACTGTGGAGTGCTGAAGTTCAGGGCCTCTGGTCCGAGCTTGAACGAACGAAGGCGATTAAAGATTCATTCGTTTTGTGATTAACAGAGAAACTGACATTAATTAGAAATTCCATATAAGCAGGGACTCTACCTTTTTTTGCCATTATGCTTGCCTCAATGTCGGCGTCTGTGCCTTTGCTCTCTTGCTCTCTCTGTGTTTTTCGTTTTCCTGTCTTTGTGCTCTTCTTTGGCTTCTTTTTAGACTCCAGCATTGACAAATCTGCTTCTTTCTGTAATATGTACGAGTTAATTACTGCACCAATTACTGCACCTCTATGGTATAAACACAGAGACTGGGGCTGCACGATAGGAACATGAAACGCAATGTTCATTAAAGTTGTTGGATATTGTGATGGCAATATGAGGAGCGATAAATTGTAATTACTATGAAGATTTTTGAAGTAGTTTTTGTTGTGTAAACAGAAATCTAACTAACCGCTCCTTCAAAAAACAAAATTATAAAACCTCTCGTTAACATTGTATAAAAAATGTAAAATAAAAACAATAAGGAAATATTAACAAATACTTGCATCACTGTTAAAAGCACTGCATACTTCAAGGCTGAAATATCTATATACACACAAACACACATACATATATATCGCTGTTGTCAGAAGAAAACCTTGTATCTCCAAAATGGTAACTTTACAGGAGAAGGAAAAAACACACTTTACTTTTAATGTACGTCAATGGAACCAGACGTCTTTCCAAGTCATTTTGGGCCGTTTCTTTTGGTCCATTCATCATGAAATGTACACACAATGTAAAGAGCAACAGGCATTTTCAAATTAATGGAGATAAAAGGTGTTGTTATGACAACAGTGACATATATATATATATATATATATATATATATATATAGGTATATGTATGTATGTATATACATGTGTATAGATAAATAGATAGATACTGAAATTGTCATATAAGTAATTTATCTAGCTGTGTGCTCTCTGTGTTTCTGTGTGTCAGGGAGCCGGTAGTATTTTCTTTTTCTTTTCTTTTTTAGCATTAGTTGTAAGGTAACTGCACTAATCCCTCGTGATTTGCATTTTATGCAAAGTATTGAAATAAGGCACTGATGTTTCCTGAGGTTTTCCGGTACTCAGTAGTACTGAAAAGTTTCAGTCGGTGCCTTTTTGGTATGGAATTTCGGTGCCCAGCCCTATCAGTGTGTACAAACAGTTGGGGCTATCGCCATCGCTCGATTTTAGGAAATCATCATTAAAATGTGTCTTCTTGATGAAGTGCAAGTGATTGATACTGAATATATACTGAATAGATACTGAAATTGTCATATAAGTAATTGCAATTAACGATTTAATTGTCTTTTGTTGTTCACTGTTTACAACTATTAATTGATAAGTCTGAAGTAGCCAGATTGGCTGATTAACCTCCTTATTTGCTGGCACTGTTTACCTATAGTTAACACAGGTTACAGTACCGCGCGCACACTCACACAGATGTTTACAGTTACACAGAATTATACGAGTCCAGCAAAGATGTATAAACACGTTCCCTGATTTGCCCTGTTGGTATCTTCTATTTCATTGCATGTCTGAGATACACGATGGGCCGCAGGCAAATTTAGCCTCAGTCAGCCTAACGCAAAGAGCCAACTCAGACTCAGCCAAGTTACGTTACTGTTGTTTGACCAGGTATCAGTAACACAGAATAACTTACTTAATAACCCATCACCACGACCATCTGCCACCATATTCAGTGACTACTGACAATGTCAACAAACACAGCTGAGCCCACAGCAGGCTTGTTGTAATTATCTCGTTAAAGAACTATTTAAAAACACTTTGCATTAGTCGGGAGGGCTGTCGTGATCATCAACTAATTGACATTTAAATAATAATAACTATGAAAATACAAGCCTAAAACTGGCCAAACTGATTAGGCTCTTTACTTGCTGGCTACATGCATTCAGTAGCTAACACTGGCTGTACTGTCGGATCAACACTCGTAATCAATAACTTACACAAGTTTGTACAGTTGCAGACAATCGTGTGTACAATTAAGGAGAGCTTCATGTTCTTCACTACAGTGAAAATATTAGCAACAAAACACTCAATCTTATTAACGTACATGCTAAAAAGGTTCCAATTAGCTACAGAGCTGTCAAATAAACAAACATTACTCAGCGCTGCGCTCTAAATGTTAGAAGTTAAAACTTTTAATGCACAGTTAATGCATTTAATATGACTGAAATCTAGCAACAGTGGGAAAAGACTGCAGTCAGCTTAAATAACTGATCTGATAAAAAACTGATTACTTATCTGATTTTTTATATATATATATATATATATATATATATATATATATATGTGTGTGTGTGTGTATATATATATATATATATATATATATATATATATATATATATATATATATATATATATATATATATATATATATATATATATATATATCATTTTGATGATATATATATCATCAAGTCATTTTGGGCTGTTTCTTTTAGTTGATTCATCATGAAATTTACACACAATGTAAAGGGCAACAGGCATTTGCAGATTATGTCAAAAACTGAAAAACGACAAAAATGGAGATACAAGGTTTTGTTGTAACAGCAGCAATATATATATGTATGGTGTGTAATTTAGCCTGCTGATTCCCCACAGCGCTTTCATGGAGCTAAAGCTGCATAACCATCACGTTCGAGAACTACAGCTACTCATGACCTAAAAGAGCTCACTCTGAGTGGACCGCTAGAGATGGTCAGAACCTACTTGTGAAAGGGTTAAATTTGCACTTCTGAGGAGCACAAAATAAACGCACGTTTACCGCAGAGCCGGCTGGCTCCTCCTCACACAAGTCGATCATGATATTTTCTTGGTTTTTGTTTCCCGCCTTATCAATGAACCATCCACCTGCAGACACAGCAGTGGCAGACCGATGAGGAGTAGAGCTCCCACCAGCACCGGCAGCTGACGAACCTTTCTGGGAGGCTGGATTGGGGCTGCTGGTGGACTGCTCTTTGGATGGGGTCCCGTTCTCCGGGTTCCCTTTCCGATACAGGGACATCAGGGAGCTGTTCATGTAATTGGGTTTCTGTTGAGAAGAACACAAAACATCTCCTTTGGTATTGATTCAGCGTGTTGGGGCGGGTATCGTTTAAAAAATATTCAATACTGATACCGATATAATACTTCCACTTTGATACCGATACCATAACGATTACCGTTTTTCTAATTGTGACAAAAAATACAAAAAAGGAATAAATATTATTATGATTTTCTTTTTCTACTGCAAACCATGCAAGTATTAGTGTGTTTGATGGCATATCTCTGGATGGGGGCTGATATTTAATGGTTTTTTCATCTCTCTGAATAAATTAAAACACAGAGAAAAATGTATTCACAAAGCACAAACACGTTATTGTAACCACTGTTATAGGTTTGCCATACAGGAATAAAACAAATGGTCACGAGTAGAACTGGTAAACTGGCCCCAGCACTGTCAGGACCCTCACCTCCAACATGAAAACGACATGCAAGTTAACAGGGCTGTTAACGAAGTGCTGTTCTTCATGCAGTCAACAATTCTGCAGTTTTCTTGACTGAGATTAATTTTGTGGGTAATCAAGCGTTTCATCAGATTTGACGCATTACCCGTTTTGGAAGCCACTATCTTAGGGCACTTGTTGCACCTGGAACTGTTCTTAGTAACCATTTTGAAGTAGAGCCAGACTTTCAACCTCTTCGACTGTGTGTGTGTGTGTGTATATATATATATATATACACATACATACATGCACATACATACATACATACATACATACATACATGTGTATATAGATAGATACTGAAACTGTCATACAAGTAATTTATCTAGCTGTGTGCTGTCTGTGTTTCTGTGTGTCAGGGAGCTGGTACCGTTTTTTTCTTTTCTTTTTTTACATTAGTTGTAAGGTTACTCTGAAATAAGGCTCTGATGTTTTTTGAGGCTTTCCGGTATTCAGTAGTACTGAAAAGTTTCGGTCGGTGCCTTTTTGGTATGGAATTTTGGTACCCAGCCCTATCAGTGTGTACAAACAGTTAGGGCTATCGCTCGATTTTAAGACATCATTAAAATGTGTCTTTTTGATGAAGTGCAATTGTAATGCATATTTTAAATTGAGTCTTACAGTGAGAAAGAGAGCCAAACATTTTGGCTACAGTGTCTTTATTTATTCATTTATTTATTGATTGATTGATTGAAAAGCATGTCTTTTTGCAGGTTTCTATCTTTTTCCAAAAAAAAGCTTTGTTTTCTTTATGTATTCATGATGTATTCGTTCATTACTGTTCAATTACAACTATTTTCATTGTTTGGCCCTTTTTTTAAACTCTCAATAATTTGACAAGGTCTAAACCATCTGTAGATTACTCTGATAGCTAATATAATCTTTATTAACATTAATGATGCATCAGTCTGAAAGTGGCATTCTTAGCAAATTTTGAAAAATGCAGCTGTAAAATTAAGCATTTTATTCAGCAAAACTTTTTTAAAAATGGCTGCGTAATCCTCCGGGTCTCGTCGATGCAGAATCCAGTTGCGGTTATATGTCTGTAAGGTGTTGCATGACATTGTTTTTAAAGTATTTTGGCATTTTGTTAGTATCTGTTTGCTATGAGGCAGATATGCACTGCAGAAGAATTCTTGCTGTATTTCAGCCGGTCTCAGCCTCTGGTATACTGACTGTTAGAGAAGAACTGTATGCTAAAAATGCTTAGCGGCTATCCACACCTCCATGCACAGCTTTCATCGGTTTAATGTTTTATAAGCTTATTATGAAACGGATAGTTCCAGTCCTAAAATCTGATTGGCTGAGCCGCGTTTGAAGGCGCTGTAAAATCCACGATATACTACGGCTCTGACCGCCTCACAGCAACTGAACTATGTATCACTGCGCCACGGCACAAAAACCCTTCTGCTGTTGGAGATTGGAACAATCTTTGACTCTAATGCTGATCACACGGAGCCGAGTGTACTGATGACGTAAGAACCCGGTTCTGTTTAAACTGAGGGGCTGACAGCTTATGTTCACTGAAAAACGGCAATATAAAAGTCTAAAGAACTTCACCTGAATGACTGACATGCTTCAAATGTCTGTGTGTCCCAAACAGCTCCGTACTCCCTAGCTAAATAGTGAGCTGTGTAACATTAAGGAATTCTAGTTTCTGCTGTCAAATAGCGACTGCTTGTCGAGTATGAATGCAGATGAATCCCAAATTACCATTTTTAGTGATACATTGCTCTGTTTGGCTGCAGGAGTCAGTATTTAAACTTCTACGTAGTGCACTATGTAGGGAGCAGGGAGCCGTTTGAGATTCAGCCCCAGCGTGAGAAAAGTGGCGTGGTCAGACTGTCAGAAGACTCGCGGTGGTGATTTGGTGACCAAAAGGTATTTATAGACTGAAAGTATTTGCATTGAACAGTGCTGTGTTATCATATGTTCACTGTTATGCGAAATAGGTTTGTAAAAAATCATGAAATGTCTGCAGTGATTACAGCGATGGGCGACCGAACGTTCTCCTCACTCAGCGGTCAGTGGTTGCTTAGCAAAGAGACCGAAATATAAAGGAACTACATTTCTTGGTGGAATACTTGTTTATGTGGGTTATTATTAATAATAACTTAAATAATTCTCTAAAACACTGTGTATTTTAATATATTTTATGTTGGCTGCAGTTTTATAAAAGCAATAAGCCACTTGAGTCAGTGGGTTACTGCGATTTTATGACAGGGAAGGGAGTTTTACTCCGCCAAAGAACACCCTTCCCCACGATAAAATCACAGTAACCCACAGCCTCGAGTGGCTTATTGCTTTAATAATAGCTGGTAGATGTTTTTCCCTCTGAATTTCTCCACACTGTGACAACAGTGAGCCTCTCAGAGTAAGATGCAGTGGCTGAACTGGGAAAAAAAAGTTTTGAATACTTTGAATAAGAATTTTATCCGAAGCCATTTGATTGCAAGTAAATCAGATCTTTGCATGTTTGCCAACTGGCGTGGCACTTCATTTCACGGGAGTGTGTTTTTGTTCCTTGTAGGTCACACCAACACAACTGCCTGTACCTTATTCTGCGTGTCATTCAATCATCCATTCATTTAACCCTTATACAGCAATACAATTACAATATTAATGAGACAATAAAACCTTAAAAGTAGTACAAACAAAAGAAAAATAGGATGAAATTAAGCATTTTAACTGCCCTACGGACAAAAGATGAGCATCAGGATTGTTTCATAAATCGCAAATGCAAGGCCCTTTCCTGATAAAGCAACCAAAACCTACACAGTCCTGTTTGCGACACTGCATTTTAGTGTTATTCTCTCAGCTCGCAGTGTAATTGGTTGCAGCTCATGTGGTATTTACACACTAAAGTACTTCAGCAGAGAAACTGTATTTCATTACTAAACTCAGGCACTGTCCTCAACCATTCAACAGCTGCTTACAGAGCTGAACAGTGGACATATTAGTGGACCTGTGAAACCCTTAGTGTGTATCTCAAGTAAAGTAACTGAACATCATGATAAGATGTGCAAACACTCACCTCATGCTCTGAGATATCGGCCTCGCTGTCCGTGGAATCCTCCAGCACGCTGCTGCCTTCGCTAAAGACCACCACAAATAGAGAAAGCATAATATATTCAATTTTAAACATGAACTGCTTCATGTAGGGGAAGAGTGGGGCACCTAACACAGGTTAAAATGTTACACTAATTTTTTATGTAGTGAATTTAAGGTTCAAATAGAGCACGGTCTTGGTCACCTTCTCGAAACACAAGAAGAATTTTCACAGATATCTGACTGATGTTTCTCAGGATTCACCATCAAAGCTGTTGTTGTACCATAAAGGCAACTTTTAACAACTCCTGTTAGTGAGTTTTGTGTACAACTCATAAAAAAACATCCATATTATTTTAATATTTTTCCTGTTGTGTGTAATATAGCACTGTTTTGAGGCACGCAAGTATCTCACAGTGAGAGCTAGACAGGGTAAAGTACAGCCTCCACACAGCAGGGTTAGTTTAACACTGTTAAAAAGTAAAGAATTCAGGTCGGACCACCCCCCCTCCCATATCAGTTTAAAATTGTTATTTTTTTAATGGAATTGAATGCAAAAGTTTGAACACTCCTAGTCAAATAACATGTTTTGTTTATTTTCTATATTTTCTGAGTGGTAAGTTAATACATCCTCTACAAGGAACAATCTCGAATATGGCATTTTTATGCATATTTAAGTGCACAATTTCTTTTTATTTGCTGAATTTAACATATTTGGAGAAAAAAAGCAAACATAAAATATAAAATGAGTCTTAACGTTTGCAGAGCCCACTTTCATTTTATTTATTTACTTTTTTAATATGTCAAAGCCAATAAACAGCAACTGTGCATCACAGTGTGTTCTCTGTAAGGAATGTTTTAACTTATCTTTACTCAGAAAATCAACAAAACGTGTAAATTGACCAGGTGTGCCCAAACAGTTTAACTGAAACAAAATATATTTTATTTGACTGTGTTGATAATTGCTGTTCTAGTTCTACTCCAGAATCAATAAAATACATCTACCTATCAATATACCTGACTGCCTCTTCATATTTCACTCATCATATTTATTGTGCACAGATTTTTATGTATTTAGGTTGGGATGTTTGTTTGGTTCAAACAAAACAGAAATGCATAATAATGAACTTCAACTATCAAAACAAAGTTTATGCTTTCGTTTGTAGCGGAGACGTGTAGGTCACCTGCTCAAATGCTCAAATTATTTATTCTTCCCTACTGCATTTAGCAAGGCCTGGAGAGTGCATTATAAATGGGTGTGAGGTAGAAGGTAGGAATAACAGTGTGACCAACGCATTTAAATGAACACTCGTAGTATAAGACCCAAATGTACAGCAGAACAGAAGATCTATATTACCATCTAATATCATGCATATTAGACATACACCGATCAGGCATAACATTCTGACCACCTCCTTGTTTCTACGCTCATTGTCCATTTTATCAGCTCCACTTACTATATAGGTGCACTTTGTAGTTCTACAGTTACAGACTGTAGTCCATCTGTTTCTCTGATACTTTGTTAGCCCCCTTTTACCCTGTTCTTCAGTGGTCAGGACCCCCATGGACCCTCACAGAGCAGGTACTATTTGGGTGGTGGATCATTCTCAGCACTGCAGTAACACTGACGTGGTGGTGGTGTGTTAGTGTGTGTTGTGCTGGTACAAGTGGATCAGACACAGCAGTGCTGCTGGAGTTTTTAAACACCTCAGTGTCACTGCTGGACTGAGAATAGTCCACCAACCAAAAATATCCAGCCAACAGTGTCCTGTGGGCAGCGTCCTGTGACCACTGATGAAGGACTAGAGGATGACCAACACAAACTGTGCAGCAGCAGATGAGCTATCGTCTCTGACTTTACATCTACAAGGTGGACTGACAAGGTAGGAGTGTCTAATAGAGTGGACAGTGAGTGGACACAGTGTTTACAAACTTCAGCAGCACTGCTGTGTCTGATCCACTCAGACCAGCACAACACACACTAACACACCACCACCACGTCAGTGTTACTGCAGTGCTGAGAATGATCCACCACCCAAATAGTACCTGCTCTGTGAGGGTCCATGGGGGTCCTGACCACTGAAGAACAGGGTAAAAGGGGGCTAACAAAGTATCAGAGAAACAGATGGACTACAGTCTGTAACTGTAGAACTACAAAGTGAAACTATATAGTAAGTGGAGCTGACAAAATAGACAATGAGCGTAGAAACGAGGAGGTGGTCATGATGTTATGCCTGATCAGTGTGTATTACTACCATCTCTCACCCGTCATCATCCTGGCTGCGTCTTGCTCTTTTGGCCAAGTGCTTGTCTTCTAAAGTAGACAGTCCAGACTCACTGCATATGACTCCATGCACTACAGAGAAACCACACACACAGTTTCATTAACCCCTTAAAATCACAGGTTTTTTCATACTAAGGCAGATATAACTACAGGGACTTCAATGCAAACTGGTGGCGCTATTCTTAGGTTATAGAAGTGTAGTACAGTGTTATATAATGAAAACTTCTAACTGGACATTTCAGGGGTAAAAATACAAGACAGTACAGGAGTTGTACATCCGTTATGGCTATGTAACAACTATGTAATTCTTCCCAAAGGCTGAATTATACTCACCTTTTTCTACCTGAATTCTGAAGGCAGTTCTGTTGCGGCGGCCGTAGTCCATTCTGAGAAAACAGCATAAAGGCTAGGACCTTAGGCAAACTATTAAAAAAAATATGTAGAAAAAACTGAAAGAAGTGAAAACCCACCTGAACTGATGCTGAAGGTCAGCAGCCATTCCAGCAATATCCACATACTGACTGTTTTTGGACTTCAGGTACTGTAATGGTTAAAATACACACCGTTGTGTTTATCAGTTCTGCTATAAATCTGCAGTCTAGAACTTTTCACCTCTTTCCCATTTTAACCTGGAAATCCTTAATTATTTTCCATCCATTCCCTAATCTACACACTCAAAGATGGTTCTTCAGGAGCTCTTTAGTAAAGGGAATGGTTCTACTTAGACCCATGAGTTCAATATAGAGCAATTTACATGCTTAAGTGGTTCCCTGCATGGTAAAAATGGTTCTTCAGATTGATGGAGAACATGTTGTATGTGGAACCAAAAAGGGTTATCGTGGTATCAAGTTTCAAACTTAACAAATGTGGTTCTTCAAGGGTTCTTTTGTAAAGGAAATGGTTCTACTTAGACACATGAGTTCAATATAGAACAATTTGCATGCTTAAATGTTTTTTGTTTTTTTGTTTTTTTTTTGCACGGTAAAATGGTTCTTTAGATTGAAGAAGAATGTTTTGTATATGGTTCTATACAGAACCAAAAGTGTTATGATGATGTCAAGTTTCACACTTCACACAAATGTGGTTCTTCAAGGGTTCTTTAGTAAAGGCAATGACTCTATTCTACAGACCCATATACAACACATTCTCCATCAATCTGAAGAACGATTTCAACATGCAGAGAACCATCTGAGCATGAAATGGTTCTCTATAGAACCGCTGTACTAAAGAACCACCTTTTATATATTGTTTAAGAGGAATATTATTAGCTTAGCATAGCATAGCTCACCTGTTCGACTCTCTGCTTCAGTCGTTGGTCTATGTGTCCACCACTTCGGTTCTTCATTCTCCAGCGTTAAATATGATCCCTCATTGCGTTCTGTTTGATTTTATTGAAGCTGTTTGTACCAACACGCTAAAGTAGCTTAAGAGCAGCCAGTCAGTCTGAAACAGCGAGCTAACGTTACTACCCAGCTAACGCGCTGAGCCGCTGTTCCTCCACACCGGGCTGAAACCGACTCGGTTTATAATTTAAAGATGAAGTTACTGAGGACCCATGTGTGTCTACCATTCTTCTTTAACACCCCAAAACGATGAGAAAATGCTGCCGCCTGCTGTATTGGAGCAAACGTGGCTAAGATAGCCATGGGGAATCGATTCCAAAAGAACCGATTCTTCGACTCCAGCTTGAAGCCGGAGTCCAGTCTTGGCCAGTGACTCAGAGAGTCGAACTGTGGGAGTCGACTGTTCGACTTCCTTTTTTTTTCCACTGTAATTGAATCGAGAGACATTTTGAAGGCTTGTAAAGGCAGGAAAGAGTCTGAGGCCCAGTCCCATTTCTTCGTTTTACCCCTACCCCTTGTTTTCGAGTGTCACCCTAACCCCTTGGAACTGAGTTACAAGGTGTAGTGGTTGAAATCTTCCCTCAAATTAAAAAATAAAAAACATCACTTCATTAACAGCTACCAGCGCTACTCTGTAGGCGACCCTGCCAGTCTGCAGTGACAGCAGAGGAGGGTAAAGTTCAGCTCCTCACTGCTGGGCTTTAGTTACATTTAGGGCATCATATGATCTTCAAAGGGGGGGGCTATTATTTATTATCACCCACCACTAATTCTTTGGTGATATGAAACTGAAGTCAGATATTCAGCAGCTTCTTGTTCGAATTTTCCCGTTCCACCTTAAATGGTGTGGCAGTTACATTCTGGCGCTTCAGGCGCCAGAACTGCTGGACTATTTAAGGTGGAACGGGAAAGTTAGCTAGCAAGCTAACGAGACATTAGCACACTATTAGAGATTTTATATGCTTGTTATGAAGAAAACGACCAAAATACACTGAAACACCATTAAACTAAGATAATACGATGGTTATTGTAATTTTTAACAGAGAAAATTCTCACATTTGTGTGTTTCTTTGGTCTCTTGTTCTCCATCTTGCCAGTGTATCTTTTTTCCTCATATCTCTCTGTTTGGAGTCTCTGAAAAACCTCCGTTTGGAGGGTCATGTAGCCCCAACACTTCACCCTACCCCTCTATCTCAACAAGAATCAGGACACCCTACCGCTAGACCTGAACGCACAGTACAGAGGGCTAAGGGCTGAGTGGTAGGAGCAAGGGGTGAAATGGGTCAGGGCCTGAGTTTGAGTAGTGTGAGTTTGTTTAATTACCGGCTTTAAAGGGGGATACCTTTCAAAATGTCTGCATTATTTAGTCTTTGAGGTGTCATTCAGAGTGGTTTGGTGTGAAATGGTTGATGGTAGAGAGCTGTTAATGTCCATCTACATCATCACAATAACAGCAAAACTACTAGAATCAGGTTCTGCTCTTGCTAAACACCAGGTGTGCAAGGAGTTTTGTGTGGTGCAGTGATGTTAAATTAAAAGGATATTCCAGCAGTTTTTTGAAATTACTGCATTATTGAGTGTTTTAGAAGTAAACAAAGTAATTCAGAGTGATTTTGGATTATAGAGGCTCAGATTTCTTTACAGTGCTTGTGATAGGAACCAGGGGTTGCCATGACTACAACACAAATATAGACATTTTTTTACTATCCAGAACCACCAGTGAACCAACACAAGTCTTCTGAGTTTATATGGAATGTTGATGATGGAAAATAGTGGTAAATCTGAAATAATAAGGTTTTTTTGAGGCTATTTAGTCCCACCACACCCTAGGACCCTACAGGCTTCACAAAATACATTTTAAGTCCAAAGACTACTGTAAAACAATGTCTCAGACATCAGGCAGTGTATTCATAACAATCTCATGCTTTTAGAGGTGGACGTCTGGTTCCTATCACCACCACTGTGAACAATTCTGACTCATATGAAATGTTAAAACTAAAAGAATAAAAAAATCCAGCAGAGGAAGAAGAGAAAAAAGATAATCAAAAATAAAACATACAACAAAAAATAAAAATCCTGCAAATAAAAGCAATAAGACAAGGGTGTCCAATCGTTTCTGCAAAGGGCTGGTGTGGCTGCAGGTTTTCACTCCAAATAAGCTGAAGGACACCTGACTCCAATTGTTTAATCAGTCTGTCTCAGTCTCACTACTGATGAGGTGATTTCCTGCTATGTTGGAGTGAACACCTGCAGCCACACCAGCCCTCTGTGGGTAAGATTGGACACCCCTGCAATAGGACATAGGGTAACATTTCTAGTAGGGGCGGATTTAGCGATTTTGGGGCTCTAAGGAACAGACTGGAATGGGGCCCCATGGAGACACATTTTTAAATGAGTGGGCTCCTGAGAAAGCCTGCAAAGAAAGGCTACCTTGGCAAGTGAAATCATCTTAAATCATCTCTCAGCTTTAGTGCCTTGTTCGTACCAATCTGTCTCTACAAGGATGATATGGAGTCTCTGTTACTCTTTGTCAGTAATTCATACAGTTATTCTGGTGTTTCCGTGCAAATGAGACTGAGATCATGACTGCAGCCCAAAGTATGTGGGAGCAGAGCTGCTTTTACTTCGGATATGCCGTTTTAGGCACAAATGGGGTGACAGTTAACAGGTTAAACATGAAACCATGACCTAAAGCATGAAACTGTGTGGAGTGGCTGGTTAATCACATTAACTCAATTCAATGTTGAGAGGATGTAAATGTTTCCTGATGAGATACATCAGTGATCTATTCAGTGACCATTCTGACTGTACACTGAAAAGGACTGTGAAGGGATTTACACTTAAATCTCATTAAAGCTGTTGTCAAAATGTCACCAAGTAGGATTTTAGAAGTTTTTAAGAGACGTTTACTGGGCTGAGATGTAGATCAGCTCTGATTTGGCTTCATTATGTAAGCATTTTGCACAAGAATGCATCCACATAGCAGACACAAACTGTGATGACTAACGTTTACATTCTCCAGACATTCAACCATATGCTGTATTATCCATGTAGTAATCCTGTCCTGCGCCCATACATGGAGTGAGAGGAACTGAGTATACTAAGTATGTGCACAGATACTCGAGTACTCTGTTGACTATCGAGCCTGTTTTCACCACTTGGGAAAAAAAGGCCATAAGGTCTGTCATTATAATGAGAAACTTTCTCATAATTATGACTTAATTCCCTTATGAATACTTGATAAATAGAACCATGAACACTATACAGAACCAAAGAACGCTTTGCATGATTAAAGGGTTCTTTGTGTTGTGAAAGCGTTCTTTAGATTGAAGAAGAATGTGTTGTATTTAGTTCTATACGAACCTTTTCAAAAAGCGTTCTTTTTAGCACCAAAAAGGGTCCTTCTATCGCATACAAGCTTGACATCATAACAATAAAAGAACCCTTTGGTGCTATATAGAGCCCTTTTCAAAAAGATTCTCTAAAAAAACCAAAAACAACACGTTCTCCATCAATCTAAAGAATGCTTTCATGATGCAAAGAACCCTTTAATCATGCAATGCATTCTTTGAATGTTCATGGATCTATTTAGAACCGCTGTCTTTACTAAAGAACCCTTAAAGAACCATCTTTTTAAAGAGTGTAAAACATTTTTTAGGTGTGTAACTCATAATTATGAGTTAGCGTCTCATTATGATGAAAGTTTCACATAATTATGAGAAAATGTTGTCATAATCATGAGATGCTAAGTCATTATTATGAGATTAAGTAATAATTGACATGATAAATCATCACTATGAGAAAGTAAGTCATAATTATTAGATACTAAGTTATAATCATGAGATAATAAGAAATTTTTGATATTATAAGTCATTATTGTGAGAAAGTAAGTCACAATTATGAGATACTTAGTTTTAATCATGAGATTGTAAGTAATAATTGACATGATATGTCATTCTGAGAAAGTTAGTCATAATTATGAGATTGTAAGTAATAACAGACATGATAAATCATTATTGTGAGATAGTAAATCATAATTATGAGATACTAAGTTGTGATCATGAGATTGTAAGTAATAATTGACATAAGTCATTATTATGAGATACTAAGTTGTAATAATGAAATTATAAGTAATGATTGACATGATAAGTCGTTACTATGAGATACTAAGTTATAATTGTGAGATACTAAGTTGTAATTATGAGATTGCAAATTAAATTATGATATAGTAAGTCAGAACTGAGATTCTAAGCCAAAATTCTGAGAAACTTTCTCCAGATTAACAGATCGCATTATTAATGAGATAGCAAGTCAAAAGTATGAGATACTATGTCACATTTATAAGAAAACCTCACTGTTAATGAGATAGAAAATCATAGTTACGAGATACTAAACAGTAATTATAAGATCCTAAATCATAATTATGAGAAAATCTCATCATTATTAGATAGCAAGTCGTAACTATGAGAGGCTTTCTCATTGTTATGACTTACTAAATAGCTGTAACCGGCTTCCATGGTTAACCGTTTGAGGTGCCAGCATTCAAATACTAAAATCACTAATCAAGTGTTCGCTACACCTTATCACGAATGTCTAAAAGTGAGTGAGTTGCCAAGCTGACGAGCTACTAATGACAACTAAGGAGCTAGGCTGTCTAGGTCCAGAAACAGTGAATATATATATATATATATATATATATATATATATATATAAAATAATAGTTTTTACAATATTTTTTATGATTTTTGAAACATCTGATAAGTCAGAGCAGACCACGTTTTAAAAGTACTATCAAAAACTATGGATTCAATTACTGTTCAACATTTCACACACTGCACTACATCCAATTAAACAGGACTGAGGATAAATAAGCTCTTTTTTTAATCGAACATGCAGTTAGGAACTGTTTTAAGGCACCGATGATATCCACAATATGGTCAGAAATTCAATTCTGTTTGAAGTTAAACTCTGTTTAAATTCTGTTTGTAATTCTAATTGAAGTATTAAATATGCATAACTATGTAACAGATGCAAAACTGTATATGACTGTTTCATAATGGCACATAATGACAAATAATGTTGCAAAACTGTATGTAACTTGTGCAAAATAGCAAATAACTGATACGTAACTGTATTTAAACGATGCATAAACACATATCCCTGATTCATAATGGAATACACCGATGCATAACTGCATAGGACTAATGTATAACAGCATATAACTGATGCATAACGGCATATAACTGATGCATTACTGTATATGACTGTTGCATAATGGCACATAATTGATGCATAACTGTGTATAACTTGTACATGATGGCATACAACTGATGCATAACTATTTTTAAATGATGCATAGCCACATATCCCTGATACATAATGGCATATGACTAATGTATAACAGCATATAAGTGATGCCTAACTGTACAGGGTGTCCCAAAAAATTGACATAATTTGAGATGTGAATATCTGACTAGCTACACATCCTAGTCAATTAAATTAAATAGGCTTCATGTTGAACAATACAAGATTTATTTATCGAAATTCGAACAAGAAATTCAGAGGGATGTAGATTTTCTAACCGATTTCACAGCTTCACAAATGTAATATCTTCTGATACTGGTGGTCGTCCAGACCCCTTTGTCCTGCACAGACAGCCTTCCTCTTTGAGTTTTTTTGTGCCGTGTCCAAATCTGCTTTCCAGTTGGTGCATTTTTATTGAGTTTTCTCGAAAATGCTGCTGCACACTCTTGTTTGACTGTGTTGGAGCATATTCTAACACACTAAATGCCTTTTCATTTCTAGTGAACACCATTCTTCAACCTGAAAAAAAAAAAACTTGCTTAGTTTTTACATATTTTGTTAAAATTCGAGACCATTTGTAAGAGAATTGGCTGTTATTAGACCACGAAATGATGTCAATTTTTTTGGGACACCCTGTAAGCGTTGCATAACTGTATATAACTGACAAATAATGTCATATGAATGATGTATAACTCTACACCCGGTGAATAACTGTCTATGACCGATGAATAACGGCATATGAATGACGTATGACTCTATAACTGGTGCATAACTGTCTATAACTGATGAATAAATGGCATATAAATGATACGCAACTGGCACATAGCTGTATATGACTGATGCATAACTGTGAGTCATGACGCATAACTGATGCATAATGACAAATACTGATAAACCCCTTTAGTAAGAACATGCAACTCTTAGTCATTCTGTAAGTCTATGAATCCTGGTCTAAAAAATTATACATATACATAATACGTACATACTCGTGCGCGCGCAGCGTGACGTGCACACTAACCAACCCCATCTCCGCGACGCGACTCTGCGTGCGCGCTCCCGCGGGACTCATACGGTAGAAAATGGCGAGCGCGTGCAGGAGGCGGCTTTGCACGAACGAGAAGCGCGGCGTCCGCCAGGATCTGGACTCATGGCGCTCTAGGCTCATTCAGTGTGTGGGTAAGACCGCTTATCCGGACGCGCTGGACGCGGCCGGTGGTTCTGTGTCATGCTCTGCGCGTTCTCGCTGGGAGAACCGGACCGAGAGCGGACTGGCTCCCCCGAGTCTGGGCTAGGTTAGCTCAGAGGCTAAGCGGCGCTACTAGGAGGCGGCAGCTCCTGCTGTTTATACCCGCTCTTTAATCCGCACCGACTCTTCCTCTCGGTGCCGGGCTTCTAACCGTAACTCACCGCCAGGGAGAGCCGCACTTCTGGGCTGTGGTTGTTGACTCGGCTTTAAACTGGGTGAAGTTCCTGTGTCGGGAAGCTAACCTAGCAGGCTAGCCGTAGCCGCAGAGGGAGTGTTCAGGGCGAGCGAGCCGCGCTCTGATACGAGTACACTCTCAAAAGATGGTTCTCCAGGGTTCTTTAGTACTAGGAGTGGTTCTGCTTAGGACCATCACTTCTGCATAGAGCCATTTCCTGCTAAAACGCCTCTCTGCCTGGTGAGGTGGTTCTTCAGATTGATGGAGAACGTGTAGGCTTGGAACCTTGTTAAATGCCTCTAAATAGCACCAGAAAGGGCTACAAGCCATTGTAACAATAGCAGAACCCTTTTTGGTGCTATGTAGAACCAACTCTTTGTACGCAGAACCATATGCAACACATGCCTAATCAATCTGAAGGACCATGTAAGCATATATAGGGACGTATACGGCTAGAGTGGGCGATGTGGTGATACTACAGGATGTTTTCATGATATTTTTTCCTGTATTTATTTTTTTCTGACATCTTATGAGGGAGAACAGACCGTATTTTTAAAATTTTTATCTATTCGTTTAACATTTTGACACAGAGCTGCACCAAATCCAATTAAAGGGGATTGATTAAGCTCTCCTAATCAAACATGCAGTTATTTTGGGCACTGACTATATTAGTGAAGCGCTCAGATAGGCTTATTGTGACATATTGTGATGTATTTGTCACAAGAACGTTAATAAATGTTGTCATGTTGCTCAGCTCTGTACGCAAAACGTTCTCCATGTGTCTAAAGAGACCATTTCACCATGCAAACAACTACTGAAAGGATGAACTTGTTCTATGTAGAACTTGTGGCTTTAAATAAACCATTGCTTTTACTATAGAACCCATAAAGAACCGGCTTTAAGTGTGTAGCAGGCGTGCAGGCTTGTCGACGTTGTTGTGTTTTGTTTGGGGGAAGGGGGTGGGGTAGCCTGCCTTTTAAACCGCATTTGAAGACTGACATGTCTTCCGGCTGTGTTTGGGCCGTTTACTGTGCTGGAAATGGCTCTCGTCAGCAGGACGAAGCGGGAAGTAAATTCTGTTCCTGTGTTGGAAAGAGCTGTTAGTGTCTAGAATCAGGTTCTGCCTTCGCTGAGTACCAGGTGTACAAGAAGTTTCGTGTGGTGCAGGTTTCAATGTTAAATTGAAGGGAGATTCCACCAGTTTTTCAAAATTACTGCATTGTTGAGTGTTTGAGATGTAAACAAAGTCATTCAGAGTGATTTTGGATTATAGAGACTCAGATGTCTTTACAGTGGTGGTGATAGGAACCAGGGGTCGCCATGACTACAACACAGATATAGACATTTTATTTACTATCCAGAACCACCAGTGAACCTACACGAGTCTTCTGAGTTTATATGGAATGTTGATGATGGAAAATAGTGGAAAATCTGAAATAATAAGTTGTTTTGGGGGGTTATTTTGCCTCACAGCGCGCTGCATGTACCCCCCAGTAATTTCGAATAAAAACTTTTTAGGTCAAATTTTTGTCAAAACTATCGTAAAACAGTGTCTCAGTCATCAGGCAGTGAATTCAAAAGAATGTAGTAACTTTCTGTGAGGGAGCTTTTAGAGGTAGATGTCTGGTTCCTATCACCACCACTGTGGACAGTTCTGACTCTGCAGTTCACACCAAACCACTCTACCTGAGTTTGTTTACATCTTAACCACTTAATTATACAGACATTTTGAAAAACTGACACAATTTCCCATTTAAATCCAATAAAATAAGTATAGAAAAAAGATACTGTATATACAGTACTTTTAGAGACCTAAGCAAACTGTTTAAAGCCATTTGTGTGTGTCTGCCTGTGAAAGCATCATATACTACAATGAATGCAGTATAACATGACAAGAATGTCTTGTTTACAACAGAGTATTTTCCCAGGTAAACGTTCCCCGATTTCTGTTTTATATCCCAGCTGTTGCATTGATTTGTTAAGTTGCCACAGCAGCACGATTGGTATAATTTAAAGTATGATTAGACAAACCAGATATTGGTTGCTCACTGCACATTAAAGGTGGTCGATCAGCCAGAACTATGACGATACTTTCATGCATTTGATCAGTTAGAAAAATCAGCCAGTTGTTATATTTAAAAAAAAAAAAATCAAAAACTATGAAAACAATGATTTTTGTTCAGTATCATCAAACATGCAATTTTCTACAAGTACTGATACAAAATATGCTCAGTAAAGCATCTTTTGTTGTATTGAGACGTAATTTATCACAAAAATATGTACTTTTATATCGTCCAGCCCTACTGGGCCACCTTGAGAAGAGGTTTGGAAACAGATAATCTAAGACAAACATAAAATCAGTGCATATCGTAGTAATGTTAATAGCATTTATTCTAATGTTTGTATTTTTCTGTGTACACAAATGTTTACTGCCCAGATAATAAGGCAGTAAAGCCACGAGAGGCTGTGGGTTTCTGGATTTTATCACGGGAAGGGTGTTCTTGGGCGCAACGCGAAACGGAGTAAAATCGCCACAGAGTTTTATTTAGCACCAATCCAGCGGCTCCTCTTCTCACACTAGGGCTGAATCTCAAACAGCTCCCTGCTCCCTACATAGTGCACTACATAGGAGTTTACATACTGGATCCTGCAGCCCAACAGAGCAAAATACAGCTAAGAAACAGTCATTTGAGTCTCAGACTCATCCACACTCGATACATGATGCACTGTTTGGCTGTAGAGTCTAGAATTTCTAAACCTTACCTCGAACACTGTTTAGGGAGAACGGAGCTGTTTGGGATTCAGTCTGGGTTTGACGCGACTTCTGACTGAAACACGAACATTTGAAGCGTGAAAGACATTCAGGTGATGTTCTTTAGACTTTTATACTGTAGTTTTACAGTGAATCACACAGTCAGTGCTTTAATTCAAGCCTGTGATATCAATGATGGAGCTGTTTAGGCTGTTGGCTCTTTTAGCCTGTTAGCCAGCTGACCAGCCCAGTTCTAGTTAAGAACATAAGTCAGCTCCTCAGATTAAACAACAAAACAGGTTCTTACTTCATCAGTACACTCTGTGCTCCGTCCAATCAGCATTAGAGTTAAAGACTATTCATCAACAGCAGAAGGGTTTTTTCTTGTCATGACATAGTAATACACAGTTCAGTTGTCGTGAAGCGGTCTGGATACATTCTGGATTTTACAGAGGCTTCGAATGTGGCTCAGCCAATCAGATTTTAGGACCAGAGCTCAGTTTTATAAATCACATTTTACGTACCACTTTATCAGGTCGCTGAAACTTTTGCACAGTACTACAAATATACATAAAATAGGCAGTGTGTATGTACACCGATCAAGCATTAGACCTCCTTGTTTCTACGCTCATTGTCCATTTTATCAGCTCCACTTACTATATAGGTGCACTTTGTAGTTCTACAGTTACAGACTGTAGTCCATCTGTTTCTCTGATACTTTGTTAGCCCCCTTTTACCCTGTTCTTCAGTGGTCAGTACCCCCATGGACCCTCACAGAGCAGGTACTACTTGGGTGGTGGATCATTCTCAGCACTGCAGTAACACTGATGTGGTGGTGTGTTAGTGTGTGTTGCGCTGGTCTGAGTGGATCAGACACAGCAGTGCTGCTGGAGTTTTTAAACACTGTGTCCACTCACTGTCCACTCTATTAAACACTCCTACCTTGTCGGTCCACCTTGTAGATGTAAAGTCAGAGACGATAGCTCATCTGCTGCTGCACAGTTTGTGTTGGTCATCCTCTAGTCCTTCATCAGTGGTCACAGGACGCTGCCCACAGGACGCTGTTGGCTGAATATTTTTGGTTGGTGGACTATTCTCGGTCCAGCAGGGACACTGAGGTGTTTAAGAACTCCAGCATGTGTCTGATCCACTTGTACCAGCACAACACACACTAACACACCACCACGTCAGTGTTACTGCAGTGCTGAGAATGATCCACCACCCAAATAGTACACACATCCGGTAATTGCACATCCTTTGTGTGTTATCTTGACAACAGCACAGGAAAGTGGGAAAGGTCCCAGTTCAGAAGGTTTATGGAATGGTATGTACTGGGGTGGGGAGCTCCAGAAGGGCCGGATTCCTGCACGGTTTGCTGATTTCCCTGCTCAGGCACACCTGATTCAACTCATCAGCTAATTATCAGGCTTGTGTGCTAGAGCAGGGAAATCACCACACTGTGCTGGACTCCAGCCCTCAGTTCCCCACCCCGGTATATATAAGGGTCCTAATTTGTGAGGAACAATGCTGCATTCATGTGAAAATCCTTGTTCTGCACCTTGCAGCTGTACATGGTTGGCTTTTGTTGATGGCAATGTCAAATTTGTTTATAGAGCACATTTAAAAACAGCAGCTGTTGACGAAAGTGCCGTGCACTGAATGCAGGAAAACTCATAAAACGGGCCATAAAACACAGAACCAGTTTAAATAATCAAAATAAAACATAGACAAACAGTAAGATTGTAACAACACGAAAGATGATCAGCTCTCACACTGAATTAGGGATGAGAGGTTTAATCGTTTTCATATCAAAATCGCAATTTAAGAGAGGGCTGTTGTTTTAAAAGAGTAAGTCCACCCTAAACCTTTTTTCCATTAACAGCTGAAAATCTCTAATAATAAAATAAACCAGCTTTGCTTAAAATATAAACACGTCTTTCTAAACTGTAAAAATATCATTTTTATCGTGGTCAGTTCCGCCTCTGCAGCGCCCCCTCTGGTTCAACTCTGCTATAGGCGCGGATGATGTGTTGCACGTCACAGCCTGCAAATCAGTCAACCAACGTTCCCGCCCCCTGATGACGCCCTACTCGTGATGTGATCATAAATATGAAAGCTTGAAAGCCGAGGGCGGAGATAACCACACTCACGCGCTGAGCTAAAGACCCCCCCGCACCACCTCACAAGGCTGCGATACGCCAGTCTGTACCAACTGTAAATAACCCAGTTAATCTGAGCTTAGTTTGTTATAAAGATTGATAATGTTCAACGCATGACTAGGTAACCCGAAGGACTGATTAAGTGAGGAGTCATGTTTTCCTTCACAAATCAAACTCTGGAGTGACTCATTGAACAGACATCAACGGCAAGCAGCACTGGAATTACGGAAAGCGAAACGGTTCAGGAAAGGTTAACGTTAAATGGCTTACCGACTGTGTTAACCTTTCGTCCGTACAGCCTTTCTCAGGCGTTTTTCCTGCTTTCCGTAGTTCCAGCGCTGCTTGCCGTTGATTTCTGTTCAGTGAGTGCGGCCGAGGGTTCGGTTAATACAGGGCGACATGAATTTGAGGGGGAACTGAATCGGATGTAACACCGATAAGTGCCATGGACAGCTTGCAGAGCAGAAGGATTTAGGGCCACTGCAGCAAACCCTGGCTGACCAGTGATGCAGTCTGAGACCTTGATGTCGAACTGAATGAAACTTAGAGTTCAGAGCAATCCACTGTATTCATTCGGAATATAGGGCATCTAAGAAATCAGGCTCGGGTCATATCGAATATGGACCTGCTGAACAGATCATTAGAAGCGAGCGGTCACTGTTTTAGGGAATGTTCTAGCATTTGGCGCCTCTGCCGCTCGCTGTTAATCATTTTACTACATTAACTCTTCGGTGGCTTGAGTCAGTGGCTCATACTGTTACGGCTTAAGATTCACTGCCTAATCAGAAACACCTTCCCTCGTCGAAGATGGGGATGGTAGTAGAGAAAAATTGTCAACCTCGTAAGACTCTCAGTTCCAAAAGTGCCGTTTGACTCTTTTTCTCTCCATATTTTCTGGTAGCTAATGTTAGCTATAACAACACAGCAGCCCAGCCCACCTGGTTTCCCTCACAGCCCCACCTCCAAACCTGTAGATCACTGCAGTGCTCTTCCTAAGAGCATTTTTCAAATTGTGCCAGGGGTGGAGTCAGCTGGACATGGTGGGGTGTAGTTACTCTATAAATCATAGCCTACATTATCAATAGCATTGTCCTGAGTTTTAAGAGGGAAATTTAACCTCATAACCCAGAGTTGTATACTGCCTGTATAGTGAGACCCCTCCTCAACCAAACCTGTGACCTTACAACCTCAACTTACTGGCTTTCTGGCACACCACATTAAGGGGTCAAGCCTCAAGCCAGAAAAAGTGGATATTCTGGTCTTCTTGGTTAAAAAAACTGGTCTGAACTTCAATTTCTAGAAAATAATCGCTCTCGCAATATTAGTCAGAAAAATCGCCATTACTACAAAGCTCTATGAAGTGCTGTACACTCAATGTAGGAAAACTCATAAAACAGGCAATAAGACACAGAACCAGCTTAAATAATAATAAAAAATAGAATAAATACGACCAGTAAGATTTTAAATGACGTGATAGATGAGCAGCTCTCACACTGAGTCAAAAGCCAAGTAAGTTTTTTAAGACAGGATTTTGAAACAGTGTAGGAGCCAACCTAACATGCAAAGGCAACCCATTCCACAGTTTGGGGGCTAGGGCTGAATGATTATGGTAAAATGTTCAATTGCGATTTTTCTAAACAATATAGCGATTATGATTTAAATTGCAGTTGTTTATAACGGCCTATTTTTCTGGCTAAAAAGACCAGCGTTTATATTTTTTCTGTCTTGAGACTTGAACTGTTACCATGGTGCGCCAGCCTGCGGGGTATTTGCGGTCATAGGAGTTCACAAGCTCCATGTTATTAGCTAAAATTTCCCCACTCAAAACTTGCATCGCATCAGTGTTATTGATGAAGAACTGTAAGATGCTCAGTCCAGACCAACTGTAAGCGTGAAAGGGAGGCCTGACTAAGACCAGCATAGAAAGAAGCTGTGGAGTGCTGGCTTTTCCACCTTTGCCTCGTGTCCGGGCTAGTTTTGCGTTCAGATTTCCATTGTCTAGAACCGATCAGTGGTAGTGCATCTTACTGATGGTGCTCAGGATCATTTGTTTGCAGTTCGACTGAACCCCACACCCACTCCTCAAGAAACAGCAGAGCGTCTTTAGTCTTAACTGGTAGATTTGTGGTTATTTAAGGTTTCCCTGTAGACCGCAGAAAGAAAGCACGCGCTGCTGTGTGAGCCGTCTACAACTCTTATCACACGTTTGACAAAGGCTCTGGGCAGAAAGTCCTTATCACCTCTAAGCATCCACATTACAGACATGGCTCTGCAGTAATTTATGAAGCAAGTGGCAGATTCATCGTATGTTCAACCATATGGAGTATGGAGTACGTAGTGATATTGTTCTGCACCTGTAAGTGGAGCTGAGGAGGATTAGGGCTGGGCAATATGACGGTATATATCATTATTGTGATTAAATTGTCTGAATACAATACAATATACTTTTCTGATCGTATTATATCATCAGAACACTCAGCAACTGCATTTTTAATCATAAACAGAGCAAAATTTGCCACGTTTAACTGGATTTAGTCCAAAATATTGAATAAAAATGACCGATTGTAGCACTGATGGTTTTTTTTTCTCTGTTCCAACTGATCAGATGTCATGACGTATTGGATATTGTGATGGAAGTTTCTATTAGATTTTTTTGCCATATTGCCCACGTCTACTGAAGGCATTCTTCAGATTTACTGCAGAGAGAGATACATAAAAATGATATTGCGATACTTCGACATTTTCATGCATCATGAAATTTAGTTTTTGTGAGATTTAACAAGTTGGAACCAACACAATAGAGCCTGTAGAGCCACATATAAAAATGCTGTAGTAGTAATAGCAATAATAATAATAGTAATAAGCCTACAATTACAATGATTTTTTTTAAGTGGTTTACAAACTGCACTGGACTAAATCCAATTAAACAGGCCTAATTATGCTCACTTTGTAATGAAACATTTTTCCAATGGCATTATGCAAGAATCAAAAAAAAAAATTAACCGGAATCGAGAACCGTTAATAAATTTGAAAATAATCTAGATTTTCCTTTTTTTCCAATATCGCCCAGCCCTACTCCCCTGTAATAGAGAAGTCTCCTCCACAGAGGGTCGTTCTGAGAATGAGAACTCACATGCTGGTTTGGAAATTCAAAGCCTCTTCCAGGGATGGAAGCTTTCTTTTCTTTTTTTATGTACAGTTTCTACCAGCTGTATTAGCAGCACATATGTTTTGTGGTGATATGATTTGGGTGGCGCAGTGCAGTATTTATAGATAATAGTAGTTTTGATGTTGGTTGCTTGTACAAGTATTTGCGACTCATTCTAGCCAGTACTTTCTCTTTCATTTCCACTCAGTTCCTTTTCCTTTTAGTAACTAAATTTGACGTCCTTAAAGTAGCAGTTCTGTTTAAGCCTCTCTGAAACATACCATCCTCATATTGCTGCCAGCATGTTCCAAAGTTAGCACCTTCATCTCTCATGATGTCTACCAAACAAAATGGGGTGAGAGAGATGACTGCAACATATAAATAAAACAATGTTAGACAGCTTTTTGCTCGCTTTCAGCTTAGTTAGCTAATAATCACAATGATTATAGACAAGTTTGTAAGGTTAACTGCTTGACTAAGTGGTGCTGCACACTAAAATATGGTCTGTCTTAAAAAGAAAACCTAAAAACTGTAGCAACATGCAAATTAACTGGTTTTATTCAGTTCAAAAGAAATATTCAGATTGAGTTCTGCCACTTAGGGCAACATAATTTTTAATTTTACTCTTGTAGGCGGTTTAATCTAAAAAAGTAATTCTCAAAAACATTAAAAATACATAATTCTCAATTTTATTTTAGCATTTCAGCAGCCACCCTACAATGTTAACCTCTTCAACTCCTTGGGACCACCGGTGGTTCCAAAACGCACTTTGTCATATTCTTCATAACTTTCATATTTCATAAGCTACATTCTAAAGGTGGGGGTCATATGAGAGCTGTAACTGTCTTCTTTCCAGTCAAATAGATGGGTGATGTAATATTAAACCCTTATAATAAATGAAGCTGAACTCTCAATTTTTTTTGTCTACTGAAAGTCGACTCATTTTTTCACAAATCCGAGTTATAAACTATAAACAGATGGCGTCTCTTCAGTGATCTGCTCTGTACAAATTATTTTTATAAAATAATACAAAGAGCATCTAAGATTTTTGGCTTTCAGCAGCAAATTGTAAGCATATAGCAATATGTGTAGATCATAAAACACGTTCTGTTAATTTGAGGGGAACTTTTACTTCAAATAAATAATTAAATAAAATAAAAATGTAAATTTATTTCATGCAGTTACTGAATAATTTGCTTTATGATTTGGTCATGGAAATTCATATGGAAAAACCAAAATATACCTTGGAGAATAAGAGGTTAAACAACAAGTATCCCTCATACAGAATGAATGTTTGCTTGGTTAAGCCTCGATGTATACACGGCTCTGTTGCTACTTGTGCAGCTTATCTTAAAGGGCAGATGAAACCACAGAACCTGCCAGCACTCGGAGACAGGAAGTTTGTGTGTAGAACTCTCACGCGCCCCTAAACATTGAACTTAAGGATATAGTTTTGATGTGCAGCACAGCAGTGGTTTGATATTTGGTTATTGCTGCTTTTGCCTTTTTGTCTTCAGTTGTGCAAAAAATGATATTTTTCCTTCATTCTCGAAAAAACAGCTTTGCCAGATTACAGGCCATGTTTGCATCAACAGCTATAAATAAATGATAAAAAGCTTGAAGAAAAACATTTTTATTAACCTTTCTATTTTTTGCCACGTACATGTTTATGATCCAGTCTTTGTGTTTTCTTTGATAATAACAGTCACAGTAGGTAAAATATGCTAGGCTGCCAAACTGTTTTTGTTTATTTTTTTTTTTTTAACATGGCTAAGAAATTCACGTGCATCTCACAATGGTCTTCTTTCTGTCCCACATAGGTACTGAGAAAATCTTGGAATTATTACTTGGTACAAGAATTTTAGAGGACCTAAGGCTTTTCAAAGGTACGTGTACCTAGATAAAAAAAAATGGCCTTCATTTGAAATACTGTGATGAGGTGATGCTGTAGTTCGTTCTTAGTTATTTGGTGCTTTATTTTGATGAAAAGAGATGGCAGCAAGGATCTAGTGTAACATACTAAAATAAATAAGTATGTCAGTCCTCACTAACCTTCCTCCGTGGATCTCTTAGTTTAGCGCTCCAGATATTTAACATTCTCTACAGAGAAGGGGTGCAACGATCATTCGACCTAAATCGACGACCAACTTAGTTGGGAACTAATTTAGTAGTTGATTAGTTGGTGACGTCATTATGCGTCTTTCTTGCGCTCACTAGGAATGTTTTGACGTCACAGATTACTGGAGAGTTAACAGCGCAATTGCAGCCTCAAGAACAAAATCCTTAAAAGTGTGGGAGCTTTTCACACTAAACTCAGAAAAAACGTTGTCAATTGTGTTGTTTGTAAAGCCGACCTCAGCTGGCACAGAGCAGATCCTCCATGCTGGAGCATCTGAAGAGGAAACTTGTCAGCTCACTGGATGAAGATTCATCTCTGTAAGATACGGCGCGTCCCAAACCGCATACTATCTCACTAAATAGTGTGTAAAAATAGCGCATATACCATTAGAAGTGCACTCATTAGTGTAGTGTGTAAAGTACAGAAGTGTGTGGTTTGGGACGCGGCGATAGTTGTGATACTTAGCTAATGTTGGTGTTTAAAGCCGTCCTACTTCATGTTCCGAGCTGAGCTGTAGCATTTTTCTGTTTCGAAATGCTGCTGTCTGTAATGGTTAACGGAGCTGGAATAGAGAAGCAAGTCACTTTTATTCACAGCGACCCTGTTCACTTTACACATTTAAACTGTTGAACACTGCATCGTCGTCTTCACGTCGAGGCCACCGGTGCGTTCAAATTCAGCAAACACAGGAGGGCGTTTCCAAACAGTTCTCCGCGAATGTTTAGCCACCACTTAAACAGTTTCAAGTGGAAGTTCTCAGCAGACATACAGGGCAACTGGACGAAGGGTTACTGTTAAAATTAAGCGTTTACACAAAATCGTTCAAATTTAACTGTTCATAGGGAACAAGTTTTCCACAAACGTTCGCCACTTTCCCATCCGCTCCATCAGAGCACATCATCTCTGCAACAGGGAATATCCGCTCTCAGAGGAGAGTGAGGCTCTCACAACAGCACAGAGAGATGCTAACTTTACAATAAAGACTGTGATTGTAGAATTTAGTTGCAACAGAGAGTTGACAGACAGCAGAATACACAGATCACTTAAATTTAAATTTAGATTATTTCTTTTGTTTTTTTACTTGATTAAAGGATTTCGTTTTGTTATATTTTATTGTTGCTACTTTGCACATCCTTGGTTATAAATTTTGACAGGAAAAATATATTAATTTTATTTTTTATCTTTTGCATTAGCAGGAAAGTTCATTAAAACAGTGAATTCTTGAATGTTATTCACCTTTATTGTCTTCATTGTTAGTTAGCAAATGCATAAAACAACCTCAAGATAAATTTAAAAGCTGATAGCTACATAAGAGTTTTTTGGTAATTTAGTGATTCATAATCTGAATAATTGATTATTCGTTTCAGTAATCGATAGATTATTGGACTAGCAAAGTAGTTGTTTGTTGCAGCCCTAATAGAGAGCAAGTCGTCTTAAGTCCACTGTAATGTGGTGTTACTAAACTGTGTACGAAGAGATCTCCAGGAGGAAGCTTGGTGAAAACTACCTTAAAGTTCACTTTGTGCAGACAGCCCAGCACTGTATGTGGCATGGCACTTCTCCGTTCAGTGTTTATAGCCCGTTTATAGTATTTAATTGTGTCATTAAGAATGCCTCACTGCCATTTGGATAGGCAAGCTGTAACTGTGTGCTCGTTTAATCACCACTACTGCAGATACATCCTTGCAGGGGGATGAAGACCAAACAAAGTAGACCAGAATGACCACAAGAAAGGTGAAAAGATATGAAGACACCTTAAATGCAGTCTCTAGCTAGTGCTCTGAGGAGATGATCAGCTTGACTGGCCACCAAAAATCTACTAAAGCTCTTAAATAAGAAACACAGTTACGAGTTGGCATCTTATTCGCAAGCTTATTATTCCAATTTTCCGTTCTGCCTTAAATGGTGCAGCAGTTTTATTTAGGCGCCTTATGTATAGAACGAAGCCAACATGTCACAGAAACGTTAGTAGACATCCAGTTTACCTCAATAAACCCATCCTTAATAGGGAAAAAGCTTAAATTTTCATTCAGAAATGTTTAATGAGCTATGCTCAGCCTCTGGAGCTGCCGGACTGTTGAATGCATCTCGCTGGCGGATCTAAAGCTGTGTCCCAAGCCACACACTTCTATAGTTCACCTGCTACACTAATGAGTGCACGTGTAAGGCTACTGCACTGTTTTACATACTGTTTAGTGTGCTATTATTTAGTTTGGGACGCCGAAGAAGTAATATAGCAGGAAATCTCAGCCGTTTAAATGAAATCAAGGCAATACACTCAGATATATTGGTTAAAACCCTTTAAACATTTAAATTTAAACTAAGGATTCCCTTAAAAAACGCACACCGCTTTTGCTGGATGAGTTATGGCATTATCTTAAACTGTCCGTGTTTAAGTTGTTTACCACAGTGGTGGCAGCACAATTACGCAGTGTAATCAGAATATTATGCATGTCCATTATATTTTTGCTAGAGTTGCAAATCACATACTGATTGTTGCAGACTTACAGGCTAATGAACAAACTGGATTGAAAGCTCTTGTCTGAGCTTGGCTTTAATTATATTACCAGGGGGCTGTATTTTTCCTTCATTGAGCACCATTATCTCAGTGCTCAGTGGACTACGGCAAAGTTTGAGATGCTGACATATTGTTAAAGTAGTGTTAGGATTAAGAAATAAGCCTGAAGGAGGGCCTGTTATAATAAACAAATGGATAATTGCTTTCTACATTATCAGTGTGATTTTATTTAGCCATTGTAAAACATTTCTGCTGTCCTGCTGCTGCTCCCATTATACCGTGGTTATCACAGAAGTTGGGTCAATTCATTTTAGGAATTGGGCGTAAGTGATTCTATGATAACCAACCTTTTTTCCCCCCATTTATTTATTTTTTTACTCCAGGCGCGAGTGAAAATGTTGCACATTTTTTACATGCTTCTGGCAACAAGCAGCAAAAAAGAGACTTGAAGCTTAGCGTTGTGCTGCTGTACTGCTTTCCATGCACAGCCAGTGAGAAAAGCTACACTGATTAAAATGAGTGTGTTGCACAGCACGACAGTGTAACAATCTGACCAAACTCAGCAGTTAACAATAAAATTCGAACACTAATTTGGTGAGAAAAAACATGTGAGCACCAGAATACAACAGAGCTTGCACAAGCTAGATTTACTTAATATTCCCCAGAACAGACAACACACTAACAGCATCAGCAACGGCACCAGCAACAAAGCTAAAAAAAAAAAACAAAGCAGAAAAGCAGTAGAATATAAGATCTGCTGCAGAAGTCCATTAGGTGGCATAAAGTTGTTCAAAGTCCAGAGATTGTGCTTCTTGAATCCCCCCAAAAAAAGTCCAAAAAATGTCAAACCACCACCATAATCCAAGCAAACAGTGTCCCAAAAATACTCAAAAATCAAAACAGGGCCCAGCAATGCAAAAACAGGAATGAGCTCACCCAGTTCCTTGAGGTATCTCCACAGTTAGAGGGGGATCCACTCTTCAAGGACAAAGATGAGTAGAAAAGGAGTAAAAGTTTTGTAGGGCTTGAGCAGCAGTGACCCACCAGGCCTGTCTTCCCCAAACTTGACCCTCCATGAAAATGTCTGCCACACTTCCCTTTCCTGTTCCCAAACCAGGGTTTATATTCAAAATAAGAGTCCCCCGTTGGAATGCACAGGAAACATTTTCAAAACAAAAAATATGGAAAACAAAACATAATAAAAATACCAGAAATAGGATGAGGCCACAACTCCTATCAGAACATCCTAGTGAGAAGTCATAAAGGAAATTAAGGACTTTATTTTCTGTGGGGTAACCTAAATAACACTACCTGAACTCTGTTAATGTTAATCTTTAAAAATAGGTATTCCACAGGTCCCCTTATGTGGTGGTGACACAACACCAGGCCAATTACGTCTTACGGCCTAAAATTCACTTTATGGTTGACTTTAATGATAACATAGCTAGCTAGCTAATACTTGCTAACAGCCAATGTAAAAATTTAAAGAACAGAAATATTTTGGAGTGAGACCGAGACACAGACTGACTGGGCTAGATGAATTGGAAACTTTTGGTAAAGTGTTATTACACATTGTTTTAAGTGAAATGTCATTATAAATGCATTATATATCCTCTGGAGAGAGCTTTTGCTCTAGCTTGGTTTAATGCAAGAAACAGTGGGATGTCAAAATCAGCACTTTAGTCTGTCTAGGGCTGTCGTGGTGAAAGAATTTTCCCTGCGGTGATTGAAGGTGGCTCAACACCGCGATATGCGGTATTAGCGCCATTTTATGTTTTTTGCAAATTACTTAATTTATCCTGATTTTGGTGCTGTATAAATAAGCTTTATTGGTAGGCTATTATTAGTTATTTTGTTGGCTTTTAAATGACAACGACAACACAGTTTAAAGACAAATACTCATTTATTGTTAAATGCAGAACACATAAGGAATGAGGTGTGTGGCATGCGCCCGCCCCCCGGGCCCCGACGATGACGGCCGCGAGAGCCAGCAGGAAGGCGGGGCCCGAACACCCAGCGGCGACGAACCTCGGCCAGGGTGGCAGGGAGAGAGCCGCGAGTGGGGAGGGGGTGGAGCGCAAAGCCCGAGGTCCTCCGAGTGACGCGAGTGACGGCGGGAGGAGGAGGAAGACGACGACGGTGCCGGCAACAAGAGGCACAGGGCAAGGAGCGAGTCCCGAGCTCCGCCGCCTGGGCCCCGCCCCGTGTTACGCAGCGAGGCCGCTCCACTACACCTCACGTTCGACCCGGGCGGCTGAGCTGCCAGCTGGGGACGGTGACGAGGAGGCGGAGCAGCGAGCTCTCGTTCCCTCTCTCTCTCTCTGTTCCCTCTCAGCTCTTTTAAAAGGCGCTCACACTGCCAGCCAGATCAGAATCAGCTGGCTCTCATTAAGGACACGAGAGCTCGCTGCTCCGCCTCCTTGTCACCGCCCCCAGCTGGCAGCTCAGCCGCCCGGGTCGAACGTGAGGTGTAGTGAAGCAGCCTCGCTGCGTAACAGGGGGCGGGGCCCAGGCGGCAGAGCTCGGGACTCGCTCCTTGCCCTGGTTGCTGGCACCGTTGTCATCTTCCTCCTCCTCCCGCCGTCACTCGGGTTACTCAGAGGAGCTATACATTGATATACATTGTAAAACAAAAATCAATAAAGCGGATTGTTTAGGCTAAATCTTTTAAGTGCAAATCTAAACGAGATATGGTAAAAATAAATGAAAATGAAATCTTTTCTTTACCATAAAGAATAAAGTATATACGATTTAGTCCTGCGTTTTAATGTCCTTGTTGTGCGCTAGGAAAACCAACATGTTCACCTTATGTGGTTTCAGAGAGGACCTGAGTGGGGTAACAATGTTCCCAGCACCGCTAAAAACGCTCTCTGATGGTGTGCTCGTTGCACAAATACACATCTACTTGCGGGCGACTTCAGAGAGCAAAGGAAATCTAGCCTGGTTGTTGTGCCACCAGGCGAGCGGATCTTTTGTAATCATTGTAATCTCTGGGCTCCTCCTGTAGATAGCGTGTGAGCTGGGCATCTGCTCGAGGTCTCAGAGGTATGAACGCGGAGGTAGTTGTCTGTGACTTCAGCAGGTCTCCAAGAGTCTTCTTTTTTGCTGCAGGTGGCACCGCCGCTTGCGCAGAGGACTCTTTCTCTCCAACTGCTGACGCACTGGCACTGCTCCCTCCGTCCTTCTCTCCCAGCACCTCTTCGCCAAGTGCGTATTTTGTCTCTTCCGTGTCATCAATATAATTCCCTCTATGTCGGGGGTCCAGCAGGCAGGCCTTTGCCAAAAGTTTTTGTAAGGCAGCTGGTTCGTACTTCTCCTCGAGAACACTGCATGTCTTTCGCTTGATGTTCGATGTCAAGGTGGTGTCCTCCTCCGATCGTTGCAGAACATCTCCAGTCAGGAGTTTCAGGACGGGTTTGATTGATGACACGGTAACATAACTCTCACCAGACAGCAGATCCATAAACTCAGCCGGGGGTTTCAAGGCGGCGTTCACAGACTCAAGGACAGCTAAGTCCTGCCAGGTCGGAATTAAATGCTTCATCCAAAACTCGTTTGATAGTCGGGATTTGCTCCGACACTCTGTCCACCATTTTCTGTTTGGTGCCCCATCTTGTAGCGCAGTCCTGCACAGAATATTGGCCATTAAATTAGGACCGAAATTAGTCCTCTTCTATGTAGTAGACCAAATTAACATAATCACAATATAGGCTACATTTAAGTTCCTATTAATTTCAATATATTTTTATTAAATGAAAAAATATATTTAAATCATCCTAGCAAGCCAGCAACAGAATATTCTCAGGCTGCAATGCCACATTAACTGACGTTAAGTGTTTTAGTAAGTCCGGCGTATGTGAATTAATTTGAATGTAGCCTAAATGACAAGTATTTTATTGAGTGTGAACTCGATATTCACATAGCAATTTGGTTATTAATAAACTTGCCTATAAAACAAATATTCTAACCTTCCTAGCTTACCAGTATGAGGCCATGCTGGGGGATATGGAGCTCCAATTGGGCTTTTGCCGGATCTCTTCAACCAGCTTTGAGAGAATGTACTGACCAAGGTGCGGCACAGACCCATTGCTTGGGCTGTGCAGTCCTTAGCAATTTACACAAATGTAAATTGTGACCAAAACAGTTCAGCCACGGCCAGTTTAGCTTGTTCAATGCTGCTACGATGTTTGCCCCGTTGCGTCCGTCGTGATACAAGCCAGCTTCTTTTCATTTAGGGACCACTCATCAAATGCAAGATGGAGAGCTTCCGAAATATTGTCAGACGTCTGGTTTTGGGGCATAACGAATGAAACACAGTTTCAGAGCAACGTGATTTAAGAGCCCAGTCCGTGGTCAGATAATGCACCGTTAGACTCATGTAAGGAGTCATATTGACACTTGACCACATATCAGTTGTGGCAGAAAAGTAGTCGACATTTTCGAGCTTACCTTTGACCAGTGCCTTTACAGTGTTGTACATTTTTGGGACAGCAGTCTCTGAGAAGTAGGTCTTGCCGGGCAACTCGTACTGCTTGTCGAATTTTTGAAGCATTGACTTGAGTGCAGGTTTCTCCACCGTGCTAAATGGAACCATCTCCTTAACCAGATACTGCGGAACAGCAGCTGTAAGGCATTTATGCCTCTTACTTTCGCGGCCGTATTTGGCAACTCGCGCAAAGGATTCAGCCACTCCTAACTGTTGGCTGGAACCAGCCTGAGCTGTCCCTTTTGTGGCTGCTCCACGACTTGGTGCTGGTGGAGGCAATTGCGCTTCGATAGCTGGATGATAGGTAGCTAGGTGAGACCTCAAATTCGATGTATTTCCCCGTTTCACAGCGACCTTTCTGGCACAAACTTTGCATATTGGCTGGCTCTCCCTTTTCATTTGGTTGAAAGCCAAAATGCTCACAAACTGGCGAAGTTGCATTTGTTTTGGCGACCAGAGCAGCTGCCATTGTTTATATCTTAAAAAAAAAACGAAGACTGACAACAGCATGGGATGCGAACAGATAGTTGGCAGGAAAAATACACGCTTGGCTCTTGTTTGCATTATTAATTTATTAAACATTCGTTACCCATGCACTGCGGTGTAAAACACGAAGGGCCTCGCATCGTGAAAAAAGAGAAAAACGTGAACATTGCGGTTATGGGGGTTGCTTGCCATCCCCTGCGGTTTGCTGGTCAAAAGTGCGGTATTTCAATATTGCGGTTATGGCGACAGCCCTAGTCGAATCTTCCATTTCAGACGACACCCAACGTTAGTCACCTACGTGAATACTTTTTATTAAGCAGAGGAAAGATAATAGCAAGTTGTTTTTCCTGTGTGAAATGATAATAGCCAGCCTGTTCACTTATTTATTGTGGTTGTCTTCTGAGTTTGAACCTCAGCAAGCTGTCCATGACCAGGTATTAATGTAAGTTCCCTGTGAGTCCTCCCAATATTAGTGATGTATCAGACAGTTTGGTAGTCTGCTAGGTCACAGAGGTCACCCACTAAGCACTGTGTGATGGATGAAAGTGAAAATGGGCTTCAAGGAACTTTTGTGAGAAATTTTGCTATTTCCTATCACATGATAGGAGTGACCTTCAACAGTGGAAAATGCCATGGCCTTAAATCGGGAGAACTGGAAAAATCAATATGGAATGTTTTCTTAAATGTTTTGTGTTGTTCATGAACATTGTACATATATAATACACATAAAAAAGAGGGCTAATATTTGTACTTTTGTGTGCAGTAGAACAAATAAAATCACATTAAGGATATTGTCATTTCCTACCCTCTATAGTTTAATTTTTACTTTTCTCTTGGATCCACAGATTATAAGCCTGCAAGTGTGTCAAATTGGTCATTTGATGAAAATTGTCTTTTCTGCTGCTTAAGACGAGAGAAAGTGAAGGTAGTTTCTTTTTGTTTCTTTGTTTCTTCCTCTCATGATTTAGCTGTTCTGTTTATAAGCCCCACCTGTTATTTAGCACATTTATGTTGTGTTCAGAGGCACAAAGCTATAGTTCAGGACAGGGGTTCTTAACCTGGGGGTTGTGATGTGGTTCCAGGTTTGCAGGAGTGGTACTATAAGAATATGTGTGTATTTATAGATATACAACCCCATTTTCCAAAAAAGTTGGGATGCTGTGAAAAATGTAAATAAAAATGGAATGCAATGATATGCAAGTCATGTAAAGCGTATTTTAAAGGAAAATACTACAAAGACAACATTTCAAGTGTTGTTACTGACCTGTTGCCAATTAACCCTTCAGGTGTTCTTTTTTAGCATTACACAACTTTACCAGCCTTTTGTTGCCCCCGTCCCAACTTTTTTGGAACGTGTTGGCATCAAATTCAAAATGGGCAAAAATTTTTCAATAAACAATAAAATTTCTCAGTTTCAACATTTGATAGGTTGTCTTTGTACTATTTTCAATTAAATATAGGGTTTAAATGATTTGCACATCATTGAATTTTGTTTTTATTTACATTTTGCACAGCGTCCCAACTTTTTTGGAAATGGGGTTGCATATACCTTATAAAACACGGATAAAATAATTGTGGCTGGTGAGAAAAATCCCTGTCACTTAAAAGGAAAAGAACATGAGAAATGAATTCAGTTGCAGTTGCATTAAATTGACCAGAGTACATCTAGGCGATCTTGTAGTGCAGTAGAACCTATTTGTGAGAACAAATTTGTGAACCTCGGTAGAATCAGACAGCAAAAATCAAAAAGGTGAGCTAAATCCAGAAACGTTGCTTAGTTAATATGTTGTTGTCGCTCATCACTCACAAAAAAAAACAATCTAGTTAACAAGAAACTTTAACTGTCAAAACCACCTCAATTGAAATATTTTTCACCCTAAACAATGGCCACTCTCTGAAAAAGGTTAAGAACCCCTGGTTTAGGCCAAATTGAAATGGGAAATTATGATGTTATAATTGAAGTTTGCTGCTCATTTCTCTTTTGCAACCTACAGGAACATGTAGTTGCACATAATAACAAAATTGTGGAAAGTGGAGGCAAACCTTTACTTGGCAAGGATCAATCTAATATCAGCAGACTTGAGTGGCAAGTAGAAGAATTCCTCAATGCTGTCTTACACAGGAAAGGTGAGTGCATCGGAAAGTTGTTTCCACTCGTAGAATGTCAAGTTTTATCTAGCTAACCGCATAACTGACGTGTTTCGCGAACATGTGCAGAGCACATATGTTACACAAGCCTGTTTTTTCTTTTGCTAGTTGTTCCCTCGTTTGCTTCATCTTCATCTATTTTTCCGTTGGTTCACATGAAAGCATATTTGTGGATTTTAATTTTTCATATATGTGTACAGTTTTGTGGTTCTGCATATTTTCTTGTTTATGTTTTGTGCACCTTGTTTGCCATCCCACAGAATACACACCAAGGATCCCAGATCCTCACATCCCCGTGGTGGCTTGTGATACCATGCAGCAAATGACTAATCAGCTAGTGGTGCATTATACAAATACCAACTCTCAGGGCTCACCTCAGCACAATGGCAACATGGACCAAAGCCTGCTGAAGACCTGCTCTGTCACATCACCCACCGTTGCTGCTACAGCTACTGCTACTGCTGCTGCCACTGCACAGAATCCTGTCCTCAGTAAGCTCCTCATGGCAGACCAAGAGGCACCCCTGGACCTTTCAGTCAAGAAAGTCAAACCGGAAATCATTGAGCAAGGTATTATATCTACACCAGCGTCATCTGTGGAACGTGACCAGCAGAACAGTCTCATTTGATTTCTTCAGAATTTATTCACGTATGTTTTTCAGATGGCGTTCTGGATCTCTCAATCAAGAAGAATCGTAATCCGGACAGCACGTCTCTCAGAAGCCCTCAAAAGACTTTCACAAAACCATTTGTTACAAGGTTAGTTAATCGAGATACTGTTTAAGAATAATAAACTTAACCAACATTGGCACACAAAGATGTATTCAAACCCTACGTCACTGAGGTGAAAAGCTTTTTGCGAACTGTATTGCTGTTTAGAATATGATACTAAAACTGAATTTTTTTTTAAAGGTAAAAAAAGTGCAGTAGATTTCAGCAAACAAGAGTGAAGCATGGTGGTGGCAGTCTCATGCTATGGAATCTTCAACAGGAACTAGAAAGCTTGAAAAGTGAAATTCAGTCAGCAATATACCTTTTTTTAAGTGAAACAATGATCCCATGTATGCCAAGGCTACCCTCGAGTAGCTTTAGAAAAAGATCATTAATGATGCTGCTTACACCTGGTCACTTCATGTGAGTAGTATCTGGAGTGTATCCCAAGGTTTTAGCCACATGCATTTACACTTGGTAGTCAGATACGTGTCCGGTTAGTCGGACAATTGCTGTTTGGGATGGAACATGTAAATCCGCTCGTTACGTGGCAACCAGTTACCAATTGTTTATCCTTTAGACTCTTCATCTGCAGTTTGTTTTGTACAGTAGCGTTTATCCGTATTGCTCTTGAGCATTTTGTTTCATCCAGCCCCCAGTCATGTGGGTCCTCCATGATTATCTTCCTTGCAGACATGGGTCACGTGCCAACTGACGTACTGCATGAGGAGGAATTTCATTTGTACTGGGAGGGGTTTTGGTTGTTGAATGTGCTCTGGTGACGAATACCTTTACGCTGCTGTAACCTGTGGCTCAAATGTGTCTCAGATCGCCTCCAAAGTTAGTCTGAGGATTTGTATCTGGTTTAAGTGCATCTTGGGTGTGTTTTCAGGACACATGAAGTGACCAGGTGTAAACGGGGGCAAGTGGGCCTGCTAAAGCCCTGCTCTGGATCCTGTTTACAATCTATGGCAAATGTTATAAAAACTGTTGTTTATAAGAATTGGCCAAAGAACTTGAATTAGTTTAATGTGCAAAATTGGTAGGATCACTGTTTATTTCTGTTTATTGTATTTGATACAATTTAAAATTAAATATAAATAAAAGGTCTTTACGATGACCAAGGAGTTGACGTTGTAGCGTTACTGATGCCCAAAACTGATCCTGAAAGTAATAGTTTTTGTTTAATGAAATAATTGAGTAAATGTAAAAAAAAGCACTCAAGACAGATGTTGAGACAGAAGCAGGTCACTTATGATCTGTATAGTTAGACATGTGAACAAGGTGAGACTGAGTTTAGACAAATTATGAATTTCTGGACCGATGGAGCATGCATTAGCGGGGGAATGTTCTCCAAAGTTCATTACCTTGAATCAATAATGCCTTGGTAGGCTGGCTTGATATTAGATTCCATTTCTTTGGTCATGCAAACTGCATTTTTAAAGAGTCCAGTAGAACGTGCTCTCTGACTGTGCTTGGATTATAGTGCCCACCACCAACGAATCACTGGTGCAACAGCATGAATCCTGCAAGCAGGATTACAATTAATTCCATAGCATGGCAGTGTTGCTAGGCTACGTTTCCTATCACCAAAGAGTGTGGTAGGTTTTATTGCTTGCTGTGACCAAGAGCTGCCTGTTTTGACTGCCATGCAACTTGCTACTAAATGCTTTAAGCAAAACTCATCAACTTTAAACGTTAAGCTTCGCAGATGTTTTTCAATCCAATGGCCCTGTCTTGCTCTGAACCTTGTTTGCCTAAATACTTTCGCAAACCACTGTAGTTGTGTGTTTGAATACCAGCCTGGGGTGGTGGGAGGGGAGGTGCTTTAAACTGTAAAAATAAGTTGTCTTATGTACATATCTATTTGTTTATTTTTGTTTTAGGGACTCCTTAGATCCGGGTCTGGATCTGACAGGAACGGATCTGCAATCAGCTTCCAGATTGGAACAATTCATGGCTAAGCTTTGTTTGCATCACCAGCGGCAAGTTGTCGATGCATTTGGGTTCTTGCAAACTGAGGTCAAGGCTGTATCTTCCTCCAGTACTTTTCAGGCGTCCTCCCCAGCCACCCCAGAAAAACCAACAACTTCAGGCAGCAGCCATGTGATGTTTGAAGAACGGACCAGGAACCAGAGGTCTGAGGAGACACGCGCTTTGTCTGTAGCAATAAGCACATCTAGGATCCAAGAATCACCTTTTGTCAAGAGTGATGAATTTTCACATGCAGAGCTGCCCTTGAAAACCGAGGGATCACTGATTGCCTCAGTTAAGACTGGACCTTTCCTAAATCTTAGTACGACGAGCATCGAGGATGAAGATTCGGCATCCTCTGACATGGTAGCTGCTGAATCTAGAAGTACAGATGTTCAGCCAAAATGTCCGACTCTCCTTATTGTGAAAAATAGAAGCTCTGGCAGCCTTGAAGCCAAAAATGTGACGGAAGAGGGTTCAGGCAATCAGCATGTTAACACTGGTACTGTAGACCAGGGCCTGTGCACTTCTGACATACGTTTACAAGCAAGTTGTAGTGAGTCTAATGTTATTGAGCTGTCTTCATCTATGGGGCAAGGGCACTCTGAAGCCAAATGCTGTGCTGTAGAAAGAAGCCTGTCTGTACACAGCAAAGGTTCTACCACCAGATCCTGTACAGTTGAAAGAACCTCAAATGTAATTTCCCCAAGAACAGCTAGGAAAAGTAGGAGGGGATCTCACTCTCTTCTTAGGGATAGCTCAGGATGTCATATTATTAATGGTCCTGATATTACATGTGACATTGTCTATGTTGGAAAACCAATTACTGAATGTGAGCAGCAATCACAAATTCGCATGACTCCACGAAAAAATGCTAGAAAAAGCACAAGGGGATTCCGGTACATTGGGGGTTGTTGTGAATTAAAAACTGTGCGAACGTTGGCACGCAAGTCTGCTGAGAATGGTAGTGGGAATTGCCCTGTTCCTATGCCGGAGATGACCACATCAGTCACCCCAAAGCAGGCTCTAGCTAAGCCTGATGGTGTTCCTCCAATGGATATACCGTTTACAGCGGACTGTATGGAAACCATAATACACAAAAAGCCCTCAGATCAACCAGCGGAGACGGAAGTTCCTGAAGATGTTATGGCAAGTGAGGATGTAGAAACCAGTCAGACGGATCAGACTCAAAGTAAAGAGTTTTCTTGTCCAGCTGAAAGTGAGCAAAGTGACACATCTGTACAGCAGGAGTTAAATGCAGGCATATGCGAGAGTGTTGCTGACAGTGATGACGTTGATATCCATCAAGGAGACCTTGTAGATTCCATTGTGGCAGATACTAATGTAGCGCCTCAAGAGGTGGAGCTGACAACAAAGGAAACATTAGATTCCCCTGTACCAGGTGTGATATTGAGTGGATTAGAAACAGAAGATCAGGATCAAAATGTAGCCACAGAGGCACTGCAGAGCTCATCGTCTTCGGACTTGGCCAAAGATGGTGCCTCCAAATTAGAAGGTACGTGTATAGAAAAAGGTTTCCTAACTGAGACCCTAGAAGAAACTGAATGTGTAGATTTGCAAGTAACGACATGCACAGATAAAAGTGCTGAGATAGAAGTTACTTCTGGAACTGAAACTAATCTCAAACCTGGAGATGATATCGAACCCTCTCAAGATAAAGAAACAGAGTCAGGGGCGTCTGATTTGAGTGTTGAGGAAATGACTACAAAGGAACAACCTGAAGAATGTAAGGAAGAGGGGCTTGTACCGGATACTCTTGACGGTTCCAGTCCAAAAAAAGTTGTAAAAAATGTTGTCCCTTCAAACAGATGTCTGCGTAACAGAGTCTCCAAAGGTACATCCGAACAAACAATGTCTTCTAACCCACCAGGTCAGGTGGAAACGCAGTCAGATAGCCCTGATAAAAATCAGAGTACTCCAGAATCTAAACGGCCTTTGAACACTTCAAAATCGAAGCAGGTTGAAGAAAACGTGCCATGTCAGGACAGTCAATATAATTTGAATCCCACAGAAAATCTTAATCTTGACAAAACGCAGAGGTCCCCAGTTGTCACACAGAGGGATGGCTTAGGCATGACGGATATGGTGTGCACAAGGCAGAAGCAAAAATTAATGATGGAGAAGGAAATCGAGAGTAGCAAAGAGCCAAATGTTCTTGAGCCATCAACACCAAAAGATGAGGACAAAGTTCAAGGACAAGGTTGCGTATCTAGTGATATCTCAGAGAATATGGAGGTTACTCCACCCAAAAGTGGTGAATCTCCTGGCAAGTCCTTAAGGAGTTCTGAAAGAATCTCCCTTAGAAACAGTAGTCATCAAATTGAACAGCCTATTAGTAAAGTCTCTACTTCACCTGTCAAAAATGGTACGAAAACCTCAGAACGAATGCCTTTGAGAAACAGGAACAGTGGTGCTGTTGATCAGCCTACTGGGGGAGAACCTTCTAGTTCCCCTGCTGGAGGCCGTTTAGAGAGGCTGGGACGGATGCCTTTAAGAAGGAGGGATAGCTGTAATGCAGAGCAGATCGTCAAAGATTCTTGCATCTCTCCCAGTAGAAGCAGTTCAGACAGTGTGGGGCGCATGCCTTTGAGAAGCAGGAATAGTAGCACAGTTAATCAGCATGTTTCTGGAGATTCTGATAACGTGATCAAGGATGTGTCAAACTCTCTCACTGAACAATCCAGTAGTGACATCATCCCAACGAGTAGGAGAACGGAGAGCACCGGACACATGCCTCTAAGAAGTGGAAATGCTTCAGTAGCAGAACAGCCATCCAGAAATACTTCGTCTGTTGGAAACGTCTCGGAGAGCCCTGGGCGTATGTCATTGCGAAGGAGCAATGCATCTGTTGCTGAAAAGATGGACAGCTCTGCAACACCTCCCAAGAGCATGAAACCTTCCCAAAGACCTCTAAGGAGTGGCAAAACAACTGTACCTTCCTCCACCCTGGAAGGAGAACAGAGTCCCAACAGGGTCAAATTAAAAACGGATAAACTTCTTAAGGATCGAGTAAAAGATTCTTCTTTGTCAGATAACTCTGTTTCCGTTACCCTACCAACCACCACCCCTGTAACCCCAAGTCCGTCCAAGTTTTTGGAGGCATTAAATGGGGAAGAGAACCAACATTTGATTTCAGATTTAAACACCAAATTTGATAAGATGCAGAAAGGGTGGGTTCAGATGGACAAAGAGGGACAGCCTGCGCCAAAACCAAAAAACAAGGCTGATCGATTGAAAGAAATATGGAAAAGCAAAAAAAGAATTCGAAAGCCAAGGTCACTGGAGCAGCAGAAGTTCTCTCCTGTGCAAATGCTGTTCATGAAGTCGTTTGACCTTCCCAGTATTTGTCGGTGGTTCTTGCAGTCCACTGAAACGAAATCTCTCGTCATTGTTAAGAAGGTGAACACCAGGCTTCCATCTGAAACGCAGCTGTGTTTCCACACCTCAGCATCTGTTCCAGGGTCCTCCAATGGGGTCTTTCCAAGCGTGCAGGCTGAACGCTTAAAAAAGCATCTGAAAAAGTTTGCCATTGCATCTCCCGTGAAGAGCAACCCCAAGAACAAAAGGCTAATTGCTAAAGCTTTAGCTCAGGGTATCTCTGTCTCAAAAGGTAAAGAGAAACGAGAACCAAGCACTGCTACACGAATCTCTACGAAACCTCACAGCTATACTGGTTTGATCCAGCCACAGCCCTCCGAGAGCCACAGCAAGGTGACAGCCAACGCTAAAAACCCAGCAAGTGCCAGAATTTTGAGGAAATATTCCAATATGCGTGAGAAAATGCAAGTTCAACAAAACACGTTGAAGAAGCTGGAGCGTTCACTGAACAAGACAAAAAAGGTGCGCATGATGCCAAAGAATGTCTCTAAAGCGATGTCTACAGGTAAAGGACAGAGGTCTGCCATTGTCAAGAAGGTGAAAGCCTTGGCTAAAAAAGCAAAAGTCAAATCTCCTGTAAAAGAGAAGACCCCCAAGAGCAGTGTCAGCAGAGCATTGAGAGGTTTGAAAAACAGAGCTGGGATCCCAGCAAAGAAGGCACTCCCTAAAGTATCTGAAACGAACGTTGCAGCAGACACTAAATCCCCAAGCAGGAAGGAGACCCTGCTGAAAACCAGCAAGTCTCCACAAACAAAAACAGACGTTAAAAAATCTCATTCCCCTAAAGGTCGAGAAAGTTTGGCCTCTCCGTCTCAAACTGCAGACGTGAAACCGCTGAAATCAGAAGACCAGGTGTTGACTAGGTCTCAGAGAAAGATTGAAGCTACCCTTGCACAAACTGGATCTCCTAAAACCACCATGAAAAGAGGCAGTGAACCCTTATCCACTCCCTCGAAACGTACAAGGACCTCGAAGTAGTATGAGTGATGGAAGCAGATAAAGACTGCATGGGTGGGTGAATGGATGACGAGATTTACGTTGCTTTTCTACAAAGCTTTTTTTAATGCTAAAGCTGTGCAAGCTGTTTTCATGTGAAGTCCCACAAAACCAGTGCAGTGTGCAAAACCTTTTTACGAAGTTCACAACCAGATGTATATTGTGTTTATAGTACACCTTTTTTTAAATATGCATATTAATTATTACCCTTATTGAGTAGCCAGTGGTGTGCCCTTGTCATTACAAAGCTACAGTATGCTATTCAAAGTTGAGATCACCATTGAAGTGGTTTTTTGCTTCTCATAACAGAAACATCTCGTGTGGTGGCTAAGAAACTCACGGCTGATGATCTGCAGCCTTTTTTCGGCTGTCAGTGTCCCTGTTAGCAATCAGATGGTTGTGTGACTTTGGTAACGTGCCTTAAGAGACTGTTCCTTAAACCTCAACGTTCTTCGTATTGCACATAGATAGATAGGGGTCATTTAGTCTAAAGGTGTTATTTTGCCTGTGATCCATCTCTGTTCCGTGCTTAGCGTACAAACACTGTACTGATTTTTTTTTTTTGTTTTGTTTTGTTTTTGATTTCTTACTAAATTTTTATTCTTTTTACACCTATAGGTAATTCTTTCAGAGCATTAAAACATTTCTAAATGCGTAATCATTCTGTAACTTACTTGTGTTATGTTGATGCATTGTCATGTTCTCATATTTTTGGTCCTATGTTATTTGTTGCTTTCTTTGCTTCCGTTCCATTAGATTTCCTTTACTAGCCAATGCCAGAAAATGCATTAAATGAGAAAAATATTTAATAATTGTTTCTTTGAAGCTTAAAATACATTACTGTAACTTATGAATGATGGAGTCCGATGGCATGTAATAACGGAATTACTTTATTTTGTATGTTGAAATGTTAGTCTTTGCTGTCTGATTTTGTTTTTGTTTTTCTTTTGGTTTTTTTTTTTAATCTTCATATAGGCTGTTACTTTTGCTCTGCCAAAAGAGAGTAAATAGGCTTTTGTCTTTTATTTATTCAAGAACTCTGTGTACAATGGGTGATTGGGATGGATTTCCAAACGTATATTTGCCGTGAGATGGAAGGAGAAAGCTCTTGAGTCGGTTTTGTATTTCTCAGAATTTGAAGTCTATGCATGCACGGTGATGTGCCTCCGAGTATTGTACAGAATACGACCTTTTAGTCTGAAAATCTTTTTTCGAAATGTGTTCTTGATGAACCACCATACAATACAAATAGTTTGACCAAACAGTGACAGAAGGCTGATGTCCAGCAGTTAACCGTGCAGTTTGCATGCTGTTAGCAGTAGGCTTCTACCGTCCTCTCGTTAGTCGTACAAGTATGTAAGTTTAGTTTTGGTCAAAACGTTTGCTTCGAGTTCTGGAGTCTAAATCCAGAGCTGGACGGAATGAACCTTGGTTTTGTATCTGATTTTCTACACATTAATTACAACCAATTATAGAATGAAATGGAGTAAATCTGTCTTCAAATTCCTGTTATTTTGTGGAGCTATTTGGTGGTGTTAATTTCTTTGTCCGCTCAGTCTTTTATTGTTTCACTTCAGCACAACTGTCTTTTAATTTTCTTTTGGCTTTAAAAGTAAAATCTTGTAAATGCAAAGCTATTAATCTTAAGATTTTTATTGATATTTAATGTTACCATGGGTATCTTTGTCACAAATTGATTCACCCACCAAATACCAGACTTGAACATTTTACTCTTAATGTTGATATTTATAGTTTTTGGTTTTGTATATTTGAAGAGAACACAGATTTATTTGTGTATTGTTTTAAGTTGCATTTTCTTGCTATAACTGATATAAAGTGTTTCAATTTAAACGCTTCCTTGGTGGATTGGCTTTTCTTCAGAACTGTTGTGTTTTTTTAGATTTTTAAGGTCCGTGGTGGGACGACTTGTCCGTGCCAGACATCAGACGACCACCAGATCGTGTAGTAAAGACCCCAGAAGTGAAAAACAATCAAATTGTGAAGATGTTGGGCAGTTGAATGGGGGAAGGTTAAGATGATTTATTTGATTACTTGCACACTAAAACATGGTTCTTCAGGGATTCTTTAGATAAGAACAGCGTTCTGTGTAGAACTATGAACACTCAAAGAACGATTTGCATGATTAAAGGGTTCTTTGCATCGTGAAAGCGTTCTTCAGATTAATGAAGAATGTGCTGAAGTTGGTTCTGTATAGAACCTTTTTGAAAAGGGTTCTTAATCGCACCAAAAAGGGGTCTGCTATTGTTAAAAGCTTGACATTGTAACAGTAACAGAACCCTTTTTATATATAATATTTGTATATAACAATGATTCCTTTAGGCCACTGTTGGGAGCAGACTTGCACTGAGGAATTGATTATTTATTTAAATCCTGGATCTCCTTGGAACTTTCCGGCCCCTCATTATCCCCATCACCTGCGTCTTGTTCTTGGCTGTTTTCTTGTAATTCTTGCCTGATGACTCTTCATTCTGCCCGCTTGCTTATCATATGACTCCTGCTTCTCAAAATTCATCCAGTGTCAACATCTGACATTTTTTAAATAACAAAGTAGTTTTTGTTAATTAGTAGCAGACCAGAGGGGTGCTGACTGGGCGCGTTAATATCCGGGGCTCAGCCTAGTTCACCGTAGTACTGTTTTTGGGATGGTCACACTATTTTTAATTAACCTGCAAAATGTGGAGTTGCTGCTATGAGGATTTTCATGTCAACAAAACCATTCTGCAATGTTGACTAGCCAGTCTTAGAAACGAAGTCATGGAAAAAGAAATGAGGAGTGAAAACGATGTAAAAGAAGATGAAAAAATAAAGAATTTAACAGAGATGTTTTCCCAAATGATGGCGTTCTTATAGTCCTCTGCACATTTCCTTTCTCTCTCCACATCAGCCAGCTCTCCTACATCTCCTCTCTAAAGTCCTGCTCACACAAAAACAGCTTGTCTACTATTTTTATACACTACAAAAGCTAAGCAGTCATTCAGTAAAACTCTTGTGACCTAAAACTAAACCAGTAAACCAGAGTGAGCCCTGCAGGCCCTACAGTGATGTCAGGTTAACATTTTTTCACTTTTTGCACGTTTCAAATGAGTGATTATTTTAAATGTACTCTGTAGAATCTAATTTGGAGGTTTTACTTTAAAACGTGAGTAAAATGGCTGCTTAATATTTTAATTTTATTGTGCTTAACAAGGGCAGTGTGGTGGCTAGAGCTGTTGCATCACAGCAAGGAGGGCCTGGGGTCGATTCCTGGCTGTGTGACCCTTTCTGTGTGGAGTTTGCATGCTCTTCTTGTGTCTGTGTGGGTTTCCTCCCACAGTCTAAAGACATGCAGTCAGGTGAAGTGGACATGCTGACTTGCCTCTAGATGTGTGTGAATGTACACTATATTGCCAAAAGTATTCGCTCTTCTGCCTTCACACGCAAATTAACTTGAGTGATACACGCAGCTTTTCTATACCGTATTCCGTACTCGTGTTTACCTAGACTCATTTTTCTGAACTAAAACTTGTGGTTTGACTGGTTTCCAATAGAGAGCACACGTCTAGATCCCATTAGAAAACCATGGGATGCATTTGAAAATCAGCCACCTGTTTAAGCATTAGGAACACCTCGGTTCAGCACAGACTACCAGCACACATTTCTCAAACTGTTCTCACAGCTGCCAAGCAGGAGGAGGCGCAGAAGCGTAAAGTCCAGAACCGTCCGGTTCCGAGCCGGTTTCTGGCTGCCGAACGGCCAGTGGCGCCGGCGTATCGGCCTATAGGCCTGTCGCCGCACCTCGGAGTCATCGTCGCGATGATCTCCATGGACAATCCACACCTCATCCACACGCAGCTTTTCTATACCGTATTCCGTACTCGTGTTTACCTAGACTCATTTTTCTGAAATAAAACTTGTGGTTTGACTGGTTTCCAATAGAGAGCACACGTCTAGATCCCATTAGAAAACCATGGGATGCATTTGAAAATCAGCCACCTGTTTAAGCATTAGGAACACCTCGGTTCAGCACAGACTACCAGCACACATTTCTCAAACTATGTTCTGGCCTTCATGGGCTTTGAATCATGAGAAGATGCATGTTTAGGAGCGCAAATGAGATTTTTTTGTGTGTGTCTTGGAATCTTCAAGACAAACCCCCAAAAAAAGGCTGTTGAGTGTGAAACTTGGTGGCTTAGTGGGAAAAGCCTTGGCCTCAAATGTGAGAGGTTGTGCGTTCAAGTCTGGAGGAGAGGAGAGGGAAGGGTGTGGGGAGAAAAGAATGTCAATCAAAGGGGTACCATTTTAGTCAGCTTGCCAAGTAAGAGGATGGTCCAAGTAGGTAGAATTTTTGCATACCCAAAGGGTTAAGTGCAACTTTTTTTTCCAGCAAAATGCTGCATAACCCCCTCTTGTCCTCTCTCCTGGGCCCCAGGGGGGAAGACGGGTATACCTTCCCCCCTGGTTCTTGGGTTGCGCCCTCCGGCCTTCCTCGCACGTCATGCATCGTACACCCTTCACCCTGTGTGTGTGTTTGTGTTTCACCACCACCGTGATGTGAGGATCCTGCTCGGGATACGAACCGAGAACCTCCAGACTGTAGAGGCAGGGCATCTACCAGTGAGCCACAGGATCTCACAAGTGACCTTCTTTTTTTTTAACATTTGTCTTTGTTTTTGCCATCTTTACTGATGAAGGCATGCAAATGAAAGCCCTAAAGTGGGGCTTGAACCAACAACCCTCTGGTTGTAGAAACATCATTTATACCAGCAAGCCACAGGGCCTGCTGAGAGCCTTCCTTTTTTTTTTATCATTTGTCTTTGTTTTTGCCATCTTTACTGATGGCAAAGGCTTTACTGATGGGGACCAGCAAGCCACAGGCCCTACAGGGAAGCTTGCTGTGAGAAGGACTTCAAAGAGAGTTATATTTTGTATGAAAGTTGTTTTATACTGTAAAACAGCTGCGTTCTAGTTAACGTGGCAACTCCAAAGCATTTAACATCAACGTCAAGACCGGTTCTGAAATACTATGAACTTGGGAAATAACTTTGGAAAATTTGTCTGTGCAACTAGAGAATGGATTCATTTTACCGATCGAGCCGTGATGTGTCAATGCACGCCGCACAAACAACTGAGAAAGTTTTTTGTAGAGCTGCTTGAGGTTAAAAACATCACACCAAACAGAAAATCATCATCACAACTAAATTTCAAACTACAGTGTCAAAATGAAGCTGCATCTTGGTTGGTCAAACTTAGCTTGGTGCTCCAGGCTTCTCATTTACGGTAACTCTGGAAATCACTGCCTGTTACCATCAGTTTGAGAACTAGTCCTGTTATAGCTCCTGTTTATAATTACATTGTTGGGCAATAGAACGTCTCGTAGATTGAATTCTTTGAGCCGAGATGTGTTAAGAGGCAAGTTCAAAAAAAGAGTTTCACACCATTTAATTAAAACAAACACTGAGCACACCACAAGCTTTTAATGCGGTTTAACCTGCTTGGTTGATCAAACACAGCTTGGTGCTTCAGGCTTCTCATTCATGGTAACTCAAGAAATGACCATATTCCCATGTCAGGAAATCAAAAGTTACCATCAATTTGACAATTAGTCTTACTGTAGTTGAGGCTTTTGACCTAGAGTAAGTTCTAAGCTTGGGCTGCCCGGTTTGCCTCTTTTTGTTTATAGTGGGGTTTTGAGCTCCCCCCCTCAGCTTTTCAGTTTTGGATGTCTGAAAAAGCTTCAAACCTAACGTTACCTCATTCACCACTGGGGGAATTATTTTTCTGTGCAGCAGTTTTGATATTTCTTTTTTTAAATGTGCCAAAAAGTGGCTAACATTACATATAAATAACTGAATAGCCTTGTACTTTGTTTATTTACTTTGTTTCTGTCCCAGTATATGAACAGTATTTGTGACTTAACTGTTTTCTGAAATATTGGAACAGAATAAAGGCTCCTACCAAACATCAAACAGCAGTAGATTTCAGTCTTAATAAATGACTGAAAATACATAAAATGTAGAATGTTACATTTGAAACCTAAAAACTAAATGTACACATATAAAAAAAAAAAATCCTAATTATTTGACTTATCCTGATTTTGAAACGTTCTCCGATAAAACGAGGCTGTCAGAAAGACCACAGCTGATCATCACAGTAGGCAAAGTACAAAGTTACCACTAGAGGGCGCTCTATAACGTCTTCCGGGTTTCTCATATGCTAGAGGGCGCTCCTGAGCAAGTCCAAAATGAATGGGTTAATATGGAGCATTTGAGCAAAATCATAGTTTATAAATGCTGAAACATTTTTAATATAAAAGAATACATTCATTTTCTGAACACAGAACAGCATAAAAAAATGTAAAAACTGCTGGTATATTTTTAAGGGTTTTAAAACACGAATTATAGGGGTTTAAAACAACGTCAGTGAGCACGAACAGCCAATGAGCTGCTCCACTCGCCAACCAATCAGCACTCGGTATCAGTAATGCTAACCTTCACCCAATGACATAAAAAAAATGATATCTTTATTGTAGTGTAACTTATTAGACTTTTACTTAAAATGTAATGTTTTAGTAGTTCAGTACCATAATGTAGTGTAATGTTAGAAAATAATGTTAAAATCACAGTTTGAAACTTTTCTCTTTCTGTCACCACAAATACTGCATTTTGGCCTTACAAGAACCGCTAGAGGGCGCTCCACAACATTAACGAACGTTTCGAGTTGAAAATCTAAAAAAGGAAAGTCGTCAAAAACCATTTTGAAGGCCACCCGCAGATGGCGCAGTTCTGCACTGTCCCTCCTCATCGCCGGCAGATGGCGCAGTTCTGCACTGTCCCTCCTCATCGCCAGCAGACGGCGCAGTTCTGCGCGGTGCCTCCTCATCGCCAGCAGACGGCGCAGTTCTGCACTGTCCCTCCTCATCGCCAGCGGACGGCGCACTTCTGCACTGTGCCTCCTCATCGCCAGCAGACGGCGCAGTTCTGCACTGTCCCTCCTCATCGCCAGCAGATGGCGCAGTTCTGCACTGTCCCTCCTCATCACCAGCAGCAGGTGAAGTTCATTACTAATTAAAGGCCTCTAGATTCAAGAGACGCCGCTGAGTTTAAACCGTAAGATCTCCTTCAGCTGAAGAGAACTCAGCTTAGCTTACACAGCCCTCAGGTGGAGCTCTGACTGTGGATCAGTTCTAGTTTGGAAGACTGAACTCCTCTTTATCTGGAACGCCAACACGAGAACCACAGCACTAAAACAAGATATTTGTGGTTAACTAAACTCCCCAGAGAGAGAAAAGTGGACGAGTGAATGCTCCCGCTGCAGATCAGGAGCTCATCTCTGATTTCTCTGTTTTCTCTTTCTGAGCAAAGTGCACTGTGGGGATCTCGCGGTCTCTCTCCAACAGTCTTAAACTATCGCTCAGGTGAGGAGAAAGTCACTGTGGTCACTGTTACAGAGCACGAAGAGCACCAGGACGGAAACTAGAACGGCACCGTTGATATTTTACAATTAGCACCTTTGTGAAGTGTTTACGAAGTGCCGAAAGCTGTCTAGGAAGCTAACGCTGATCATTAGCATGTGTGCTAGCAGCTAGAGAGTGTCTTTGTTGCTATTCTCCTCATTAACGTCGAAAACATCGACAGTTAAGCCCTCCTGAGGTTCTAAGCGGATCTGGTCCTGCTGAAGACTCGCTGTTTCTGGTTTGTTCTCGTACCTTTACACTTTCCCACCGTTTTCCAAAATAACAGCACTGTTTCCGGTCATAATAATGTCAGTTTAGCCTACCTGACTTTGGAGCCATTCTTCTTTCATCCATTTGGAGTCGCTGTGCTTCTAACAGGACACCTCATCGGCTGATCTGTTAACGTTTCATTGGCCGACCGGTCCGTTATTGATGTGACGTCGACGACTATGTTCAGACCCTTTGGGATCTGGGTCCGAACAGTTCTCCGCGCAGCTGGATCCCGAACTTCCCGACGGGCCGACGCCAGGCGGTACGGATGGGCGACGTCACCTCCTCCTCGCTGACCCTTAACACCGGAGCTCCTCAGGGCTGGGTGCTCAGCCCACGACTGCTCAGCCAGACACAGCTCCAATGCCATCATCGCATTTGCAGATGACGCCACGATTGTGGGCCAACGAGGAGGCCTACAGAGAGGAAGTCTCTCTTGCACTTGCACTGGTGCCGGAAGCAAGAGAAAGCGCACACCCCCGTCACCGTCAACGGAGCTGACGTGGACCGAACGCACCACACGGGTGGCGAAGAAGGCGCAACAGCGCCTCTTGGCATGCATCCCCGCATCCTCGGAACATTCTACGCATGTACTGTGGAGGGCATTCTAACAGGCTCCATCACCTCCTGGTACGGGAACTGCACCGCCATCGAGCGGAAAGCTCTGCGGAGGGTGGTGCGGACAGCCCGGCGCATCACCGGGGTCGAGCTCCCAAACCTCCTGAATTTATGCACCGGCCGCTGCCCGAGGAAGACCAGGAGGATTCCGAAGGACTCCACCCACCCGAGCCACTGTCTGTTCTCACAGCTGCCAAGCAGGAGGAGGCGCAGAAGCGTAAAGTCCAGAACCGTCCGGTTCCGAGCCGGTTTCTGGCTGCCGAACGGCCAGTGGCGCCGGCGTATCGGCCTATAGGCCTGTCGCCGCACCTCGGAGTCATCGTCGCGATGATCTCCATGGACAATCCACACCTCATCCACACGCAGCTTTTCTATACCGTATTCCGTACTCGTGTTTACCTAGACTCATTTTTCTGAAATAAAACTTGTGGTTTGACTGGTTTCCAATAGAGAGCACACGTCTAGATCCCATTAGAAAACCATGGGATGCATTTGAAAATCAGCCACCTGTTTAAGCATTAGGAACACCTCGGTTCAGCACAGACTACCAGCACACATTTCTCAAACTATGTTCTGGCCTTCATGGGCTTTGAATCATGAGAAGATGCATGTTTAGGAGCGCAAATGAGATTTTTTTGTGTGTGTCTTGGAATCTTCAAGACAAACCCCCAAAAAAAGGCTGTTGAGTGTGAAACTTGGTGGCTTAGTGGGAAAAGCCTTGGCCTCAAATGTGAGAGGTTGTGCGTTCAAGTCTGGAGGAGAGGAGAGGGAAGGGTGTGGGGAGAAAAGAATGTCAATCAAAGGGGTACCATTTTAGTCAGCTTGCCAAGTAAGAGGATGGTCCAAGTAGGTAGAATTTTTGCATACCCAAAGGGTTAAGTGCAACTTTTTTTTCCAGCAAAATGCTGCATAACCCCCTCTTGTCCTCTCTCCTGGGCCCCAGGGGGGAAGACGGGTATACCTTCCCCCCTGGTTCTTGGGTTGCGCCCTCCGGCCTTCCTCGCACGTCATGCATCGTACACCCTTCACCCTGTGTGTGTGTTTGTGTTTCACCACCACCGTGATGTGAGGATCCTGCTCGGGATACGAACCGAGAACCTCCAGACTGTAGAGGCAGGGCATCTACCAGTGAGCCACAGGATCTCACAAGTGACCTTCTTTTTTTTTAACATTTGTCTTTGTTTTTGCCATCTTTACTGATGAAGGCATGCAAATGAAAGCCCTAAAGTGGGGCTTGAACCAACAACCCTCTGGTTGTAGAAACATCATTTATACCAGCAAGCCACAGGGCCTGCTGAGAGCCTTCCTTTTTTTTTTATCATTTGTCTTTGTTTTTGCCATCTTTACTGATGGCAAAGGCTTTACTGATGGGGACCAGCAAGCCACAGGCCCTACAGGGAAGCTTGCTGTGAGAAGGACTTCAAAGAGAGTTATATTTTGTATGAAAGTTGTTTTATACTGTAAAACAGCTGCGTTCTAGTTAACGTGGCAACTCCAAAGCATTTAACATCAACGTCAAGACCGGTTCTGAAATACTATGAACTTGGGAAATAACTTTGGAAAATTTGTCTGTGCAACTAGAGAATGGATTCATTTTACCGATCGAGCCGTGATGTGTCAATGCACGCCGCACAAACAACTGAGAAAGTTTTTTGTAGAGCTGCTTGAGGTTAAAAACATCACACCAAACAGAAAATCATCATCACAACTAAATTTCAAACTACAGTGTCAAAATGAAGCTGCATCTTGGTTGGTCAAACTTAGCTTGGTGCTCCAGGCTTCTCATTTACGGTAACTCTGGAAATCACTGCCTGTTACCATCAGTTTGAGAACTAGTCCTGTTATAGCTCCTGTTTATAATTACATTGTTGGGCAATAGAACGTCTCGTAGATTGAATTCTTTGAGCCGAGATGTGTTAAGAGGCAAGTTCAAAAAAAGAGTTTCACACCATTTAATTAAAACAAACACTGAGCACACCACAAGCTTTTAATGCGGTTTAACCTGCTTGGTTGATCAAACACAGCTTGGTGCTTCAGGCTTCTCATTCATGGTAACTCAAGAAATGACCATATTCCCATGTCAGGAAATCAAAAGTTACCATCAATTTGACAATTAGTCTTACTGTAGTTGAGGCTTTTGACCTAGAGTAAGTTCTAAGCTTGGGCTGCCCGGTTTGCCTCTTTTTGTTTATAGTGGGGTTTTGAGCTCCCCCCCTCAGCTTTTCAGTTTTGGATGTCTGAAAAAGCTTCAAACCTAACGTTACCTCATTCACCACTGGGGGAATTATTTTTCTGTGCAGCAGTTTTGATATTTCTTTTTTAAATGTGCCAAAAAGTGGCTAACATTACATATAAATAACTGAATAGCCTTGTACTTTGTTTATTTACTTTGTTTCTGTCCCAGTATATGAACAGTATTTGTGACTTAACTGTTTTCTGAAATATTGGAACAGAATAAAGGCTCCTACCAAACATCAAACAGCAGTAGATTTCAGTCTTAATAAATGACTGAAAATACATAAAATGTAGAATGTTACATTTGAAACCTAAAAACTAAATGTACACATATAAAAAAAAAAAATCCTAATTATTTGACTTATCCTGATTTTGAAACGTTCTCCGATAAAACGAGGCTGTCAGAAAGACCACAGCTGATCATCACAGTAGGCAAAGTACAAAGTTACCACTAGAGGGCGCTCTATAACGTCTTCCGGGTTTCTCATATGCTAGAGGGCGCTCCTGAGCAAGTCCAAAATGAATGGGTTAATATGGAGCATTTGAGCAAAATCATAGTTTATAAATGCTGAAACATTTTTAATATAAAAGAATACATTCATTTTCTGAACACAGAACAGCATAAAAAAATGTAAAAACTGCTGGTATATTTTTAAGGGTTTTAAAACACGAATTATAGGGGTTTAAAACAACGTCAGTGAGCACGAACAGCCAATGAGCTGCTCCACTCGCCAACCAATCAGCACTCGGTATCAGTAATGCTAACCTTCACCCAATGACATAAAAAAAATGATATCTTTATTGTAGTGTAACTTATTAGACTTTTACTTAAAATGTAATGTTTTAGTAGTTCAGTACCATAATGTAGTGTAATGTTAGAAAATAATGTTAAAATCACAGTTTGAAACTTTTCTCTTTCTGTCACCACAAATACTGCATTTTGGCCTTACAAGAACCGCTAGAGGGCGCTCCACAACATTAACGAACGTTTCGAGTTGAAAATCTAAAAAAGGAAAGTCGTCAAAAACCATTTTGAAGGCCACCCGCAGATGGCGCAGTTCTGCACTGTCCCTCCTCATCGCCGGCAGATGGCGCAGTTCTGCACTGTCCCTCCTCATCGCCAGCAGACGGCGCAGTTCTGCGCGGTGCCTCCTCATCGCCAGCAGACGGCGCAGTTCTGCACTGTCCCTCCTCATCGCCAGCGGACGGCGCACTTCTGCACTGTGCCTCCTCATCGCCAGCAGACGGCGCAGTTCTGCACTGTCCCTCCTCATCGCCAGCAGATGGCGCAGTTCTGCACTGTCCCTCCTCATCACCAGCAGCAGGTGAAGTTCATTACTAATTAAAGGCCTCTAGATTCAAGAGACGCCGCTGAGTTTAAACCGTAAGATCTCCTTCAGCTGAAGAGAACTCAGCTTAGCTTACACAGCCCTCAGGTGGAGCTCTGACTGTGGATCAGTTCTAGTTTGGAAGACTGAACTCCTCTTTATCTGGAACGCCAACACGAGAACCACAGCACTAAAACAAGATATTTGTGGTTAACTAAACTCCCCAGAGAGAGAAAAGTGGACGAGTGAATGCTCCCGCTGCAGATCAGGAGCTCATCTCTGATTTCTCTGTTTTCTCTTTCTGAGCAAAGTGCACTGTGGGGATCTCGCGGTCTCTCTCCAACAGTCTTAAACTATCGCTCAGGTGAGGAGAAAGTCACTGTGGTCACTGTTACAGAGCACGAAGAGCACCAGGACGGAAACTAGAACGGCACCGTTGATATTTTACAATTAGCACCTTTGTGAAGTGTTTACGAAGTGCCGAAAGCTGTCTAGGAAGCTAACGCTGATCATTAGCATGTGTGCTAGCAGCTAGAGAGTGTCTTTGTTGCTATTCTCCTCATTAACGTCGAAAACATCGACAGTTAAGCCCTCCTGAGGTTCTAAGCGGATCTGGTCCTGCTGAAGACTCGCTGTTTCTGGTTTGTTCTCGTACCTTTACACTTTCCCACCGTTTTCCAAAATAACAGCACTGTTTCCGGTCATAATAATGTCAGTTTAGCCTACCTGACTTTGGAGCCATTCTTCTTTCATCCATTTGGAGTCGCTGTGCTTCTAACAGGACACCTCATCGGCTGATCTGTTAACGTTTCATTGGCCGACCGGTCCGTTATTGATGTGACGTCGACGACTATGTTCAGACCCTTTGGGATCTGGGTCCGAACAGTTCTCCGCGCAGCTGGATCCCGAACTTCCCGACGGGCCGACGCCAGGCGGTACGGATGGGCGACGTCACCTCCTCCTCGCTGACCCTTAACACCGGAGCTCCTCAGGGCTGGGTGCTCAGCCCACGACTGCTCAGCCAGACACAGCTCCAATGCCATCATCGCATTTGCAGATGACGCCACGATTGTGGGCCAACGAGGAGGCCTACAGAGAGGAAGTCTCTCTTGCACTTGCACTGGTGCCGGAAGCAAGAGAAAGCGCACACCCCCGTCACCGTCAACGGAGCTGACGTGGACCGAACGCACCACACGGGTGGCGAAGAAGGCGCAACAGCGCCTCTTGGCATGCATCCCCGCATCCTCGGAACATTCTACGCATGTACTGTGGAGGGCATTCTAACAGGCTCCATCACCTCCTGGTACGGGAACTGCACCGCCATCGAGCGGAAAGCTCTGCGGAGGGTGGTGCGGACAGCCCGGCGCATCACCGGGGTCGAGCTCCCAAACCTCCTGAATTTATGCACCGGCCGCTGCCCGAGGAAGACCAGGAGGATTCCGAAGGACTCCACCCACCCGAGCCACTGTCTGTTCTCACAGCTGCCAAGCAGGAGGAGGCGCAGAAGCGTAAAGTCCAGAACCGTCCGGTTCCGAGCCGGTTTCTGGCTGCCGAACGGCCAGTGGCGCCGGCGTATCGGCCTATAGGCCTGTCGCCGCACCTCGGAGTCATCGTCGCGATGATCTCCATGGACAATCCACACCTCATCCACACGCAGCTTTTCTATACCGTATTCCGTACTCGTGTTTACCTAGACTCATTTTTCTGAAATAAAACTTGTGGTTTGACTGGTTTCCAATAGAGAGCACACGTCTAGATCCCATTAGAAAACCATGGGATGCATTTGAAAATCAGCCACCTGTTTAAGCATTAGGAACACCTCGGTTCAGCACAGACTACCAGCACACATTTCTCAAACTATGTTCTGGCCTTCATGGGCTTTGAATCATGAGAAGATGCATGTTTAGGAGCGCAAATGAGATTTTTTTGTGTGTGTCTTGGAATCTTCAAGACAAACCCCCAAAAAAAGGCTGTTGAGTGTGAAACTTGGTGGCTTAGTGGGAAAAGCCTTGGCCTCAAATGTGAGAGGTTGTGCGTTCAAGTCTGGAGGAGAGGAGAGGGAAGGGTGTGGGGAGAAAAGAATGTCAATCAAAGGGGTACCATTTTAGTCAGCTTGCCAAGTAAGAGGATGGTCCAAGTAGGTAGAATTTTTGCATACCCAAAGGGTTAAGTGCAACTTTTTTTTCCAGCAAAATGCTGCATAACCCCCTCTTGTCCTCTCTCCTGGGCCCCAGGGGGGAAGACGGGTATACCTTCCCCCCTGGTTCTTGGGTTGCGCCCTCCGGCCTTCCTCGCACGTCATGCATCGTACACCCTTCACCCTGTGTGTGTGTTTGTGTTTCACCACCACCGTGATGTGAGGATCCTGCTCGGGATACGAACCGAGAACCTCCAGACTGTAGAGGCAGGGCATCTACCAGTGAGCCACAGGATCTCACAAGTGACCTTCTTTTTTTTTAACATTTGTCTTTGTTTTTGCCATCTTTACTGATGAAGGCATGCAAATGAAAGCCCTAAAGTGGGGCTTGAACCAACAACCCTCTGGTTGTAGAAACATCATTTATACCAGCAAGCCACAGGGCCTGCTGAGAGCCTTCCTTTTTTTTTTATCATTTGTCTTTGTTTTTGCCATCTTTACTGATGGCAAAGGCTTTACTGATGGGGACCAGCAAGCCACAGGCCCTACAGGGAAGCTTGCTGTGAGAAGGACTTCAAAGAGAGTTATATTTTGTATGAAAGTTGTTTTATACTGTAAAACAGCTGCGTTCTAGTTAACGTGGCAACTCCAAAGCATTTAACATCAACGTCAAGACCGGTTCTGAAATACTATGAACTTGGGAAATAACTTTGGAAAATTTGTCTGTGCAACTAGAGAATGGATTCATTTTACCGATCGAGCCGTGATGTGTCAATGCACGCCGCACAAACAACTGAGAAAGTTTTTTGTAGAGCTGCTTGAGGTTAAAAACATCACACCAAACAGAAAATCATCATCACAACTAAATTTCAAACTACAGTGTCAAAATGAAGCTGCATCTTGGTTGGTCAAACTTAGCTTGGTGCTCCAGGCTTCTCATTTACGGTAACTCTGGAAATCACTGCCTGTTACCATCAGTTTGAGAACTAGTCCTGTTATAGCTCCTGTTTATAATTACATTGTTGGGCAATAGAACGTCTCGTAGATTGAATTCTTTGAGCCGAGATGTGTTAAGAGGCAAGTTCAAAAAAAGAGTTTCACACCATTTAATTAAAACAAACACTGAGCACACCACAAGCTTTTAATGCGGTTTAACCTGCTTGGTTGATCAAACACAGCTTGGTGCTTCAGGCTTCTCATTCATGGTAACTCAAGAAATGACCATATTCCCATGTCAGGAAATCAAAAGTTACCATCAATTTGACAATTAGTCTTACTGTAGTTGAGGCTTTTGACCTAGAGTAAGTTCTAAGCTTGGGCTGCCCGGTTTGCCTCTTTTTGTTTATAGTGGGGTTTTGAGCTCCCCCCCTCAGCTTTTCAGTTTTGGATGTCTGAAAAAGCTTCAAACCTAACGTTACCTCATTCACCACTGGGGGAATTATTTTTCTGTGCAGCAGTTTTGATATTTCTTTTTTTAAATGTGCCAAAAAGTGGCTAACATTACATATAAATAACTGAATAGCCTTGTACTTTGTTTATTTACTTTGTTTCTGTCCCAGTATATGAACAGTATTTGTGACTTAACTGTTTTCTGAAATATTGGAACAGAATAAAGGCTCCTACCAAACATCAAACAGCAGTAGATTTCAGTCTTAATAAATGACTGAAAATACATAAAATGTAGAATGTTACATTTGAAACCTAAAAACTAAATGTACACATATAAAAAAAAAAAATCCTAATTATTTGACTTATCCTGATTTTGAAACGTTCTCCGATAAAACGAGGCTGTCAGAAAGACCACAGCTGATCATCACAGTAGGCAAAGTACAAAGTTACCACTAGAGGGCGCTCTATAACGTCTTCCGGGTTTCTCATATGCTAGAGGGCGCTCCTGAGCAAGTCCAAAATGAATGGGTTAATATGGAGCATTTGAGCAAAATCATAGTTTATAAATGCTGAAACATTTTTAATATAAAAGAATACATTCATTTTCTGAACACAGAACAGCATAAAAAAATGTAAAAACTGCTGGTATATTTTTAAGGGTTTTAAAACACGAATTATAGGGGTTTAAAACAACGTCAGTGAGCACGAACAGCCAATGAGCTGCTCCACTCGCCAACCAATCAGCACTCGGTATCAGTAATGCTAACCTTCACCCAATGACATAAAAAAAATGATATCTTTATTGTAGTGTAACTTATTAGACTTTTACTTAAAATGTAATGTTTTAGTAGTTCAGTACCATAATGTAGTGTAATGTTAGAAAATAATGTTAAAATCACAGTTTGAAACTTTTCTCTTTCTGTCACCACAAATACTGCATTTTGGCCTTACAAGAACCGCTAGAGGGCGCTCCACAACATTAACGAACGTTTCGAGTTGAAAATCTAAAAAAGGAAAGTCGTCAAAAACCATTTTGAAGGCCACCCGCAGATGGCGCAGTTCTGCACTGTCCCTCCTCATCGCCGGCAGATGGCGCAGTTCTGCACTGTCCCTCCTCATCGCCAGCAGACGGCGCAGTTCTGCGCGGTGCCTCCTCATCGCCAGCAGACGGCGCAGTTCTGCACTGTCCCTCCTCATCGCCAGCGGACGGCGCACTTCTGCACTGTGCCTCCTCATCGCCAGCAGACGGCGCAGTTCTGCACTGTCCCTCCTCATCGCCAGCAGATGGCGCAGTTCTGCACTGTCCCTCCTCATCACCAGCAGCAGGTGAAGTTCATTACTAATTAAAGGCCTCTAGATTCAAGAGACGCCGCTGAGTTTAAACCGTAAGATCTCCTTCAGCTGAAGAGAACTCAGCTTAGCTTACACAGCCCTCAGGTGGAGCTCTGACTGTGGATCAGTTCTAGTTTGGAAGACTGAACTCCTCTTTATCTGGAACGCCAACACGAGAACCACAGCACTAAAACAAGATATTTGTGGTTAACTAAACTCCCCAGAGAGAGAAAAGTGGACGAGTGAATGCTCCCGCTGCAGATCAGGAGCTCATCTCTGATTTCTCTGTTTTCTCTTTCTGAGCAAAGTGCACTGTGGGGATCTCGCGGTCTCTCTCCAACAGTCTTAAACTATCGCTCAGGTGAGGAGAAAGTCACTGTGGTCACTGTTACAGAGCACGAAGAGCACCAGGACGGAAACTAGAACGGCACCGTTGATATTTTACAATTAGCACCTTTGTGAAGTGTTTACGAAGTGCCGAAAGCTGTCTAGGAAGCTAACGCTGATCATTAGCATGTGTGCTAGCAGCTAGAGAGTGTCTTTGTTGCTATTCTCCTCATTAACGTCGAAAACATCGACAGTTAAGCCCTCCTGAGGTTCTAAGCGGATCTGGTCCTGCTGAAGACTCGCTGTTTCTGGTTTGTTCTCGTACCTTTACACTTTCCCACCGTTTTCCAAAATAACAGCACTGTTTCCGGTCATAATAATGTCAGTTTAGCCTACCTGACTTTGGAGCCATTCTTCTTTCATCCATTTGGAGTCGCTGTGCTTCTAACAGGACACCTCATCGGCTGATCTGTTAACGTTTCATTGGCCGACCGGTCCGTTATTGATGTGACGTCGACGACTATGTTCAGACCCTTTGGGATCTGGGTCCGAACAGTTCTCCGCGCAGCTGGATCCCGAACTTCCCGACGGGCCGACGCCAGGCGGTACGGATGGGCGACGTCACCTCCTCCTCGCTGACCCTTAACACCGGAGCTCCTCAGGGCTGGGTGCTCAGCCCACGACTGCTCAGCCAGACACAGCTCCAATGCCATCATCGCATTTGCAGATGACGCCACGATTGTGGGCCAACGAGGAGGCCTACAGAGAGGAAGTCTCTCTTGCACTTGCACTGGTGCCGGAAGCAAGAGAAAGCGCACACCCCCGTCACCGTCAACGGAGCTGACGTGGACCGAACGCACCACACGGGTGGCGAAGAAGGCGCAACAGCGCCTCTTGGCATGCATCCCCGCATCCTCGGAACATTCTACGCATGTACTGTGGAGGGCATTCTAACAGGCTCCATCACCTCCTGGTACGGGAACTGCACCGCCATCGAGCGGAAAGCTCTGCGGAGGGTGGTGCGGACAGCCCGGCGCATCACCGGGGTCGAGCTCCCAAACCTCCTGAATTTATGCACCGGCCGCTGCCCGAGGAAGACCAGGAGGATTCCGAAGGACTCCACCCACCCGAGCCACTGTCTGTTCTCACAGCTGCCAAGCAGGAGGAGGCGCAGAAGCGTAAAGTCCAGAACCGTCCGGTTCCGAGCCGGTTTCTGGCTGCCGAACGGCCAGTGGCGCCGGCGTATCGGCCTATAGGCCTGTCGCCGCACCTCGGAGTCATCGTCGCGATGATCTCCATGGACAATCCACACCTCATCCACACGCAGCTTTTCTATACCGTATTCCGTACTCGTGTTTACCTAGACTCATTTTTCTGAAATAAAACTTGTGGTTTGACTGGTTTCCAATAGAGAGCACACGTCTAGATCCCATTAGAAAACCATGGGATGCATTTGAAAATCAGCCACCTGTTTAAGCATTAGGAACACCTCGGTTCAGCACAGACTACCAGCACACATTTCTCAAACTATGTTCTGGCCTTCATGGGCTTTGAATCATGAGAAGATGCATGTTTAGGAGCGCAAATGAGATTTTTTTGTGTGTGTCTTGGAATCTTCAAGACAAACCCCCAAAAAAAGGCTGTTGAGTGTGAAACTTGGTGGCTTAGTGGGAAAAGCCTTGGCCTCAAATGTGAGAGGTTGTGCGTTCAAGTCTGGAGGAGAGGAGAGGGAAGGGTGTGGGGAGAAAAGAATGTCAATCAAAGGGGTACCATTTTAGTCAGCTTGCCAAGTAAGAGGATGGTCCAAGTAGGTAGAATTTTTGCATACCCAAAGGGTTAAGTGCAACTTTTTTTTCCAGCAAAATGCTGCATAACCCCCTCTTGTCCTCTCTCCTGGGCCCCAGGGGGGAAGACGGGTATACCTTCCCCCCTGGTTCTTGGGTTGCGCCCTCCGGCCTTCCTCGCACGTCATGCATCGTACACCCTTCACCCTGTGTGTGTGTTTGTGTTTCACCACCACCGTGATGTGAGGATCCTGCTCGGGATACGAACCGAGAACCTCCAGACTGTAGAGGCAGGGCATCTACCAGTGAGCCACAGGATCTCACAAGTGACCTTCTTTTTTTTTAACATTTGTCTTTGTTTTTGCCATCTTTACTGATGAAGGCATGCAAATGAAAGCCCTAAAGTGGGGCTTGAACCAACAACCCTCTGGTTGTAGAAACATCATTTATACCAGCAAGCCACAGGGCCTGCTGAGAGCCTTCCTTTTTTTTTTATCATTTGTCTTTGTTTTTGCCATCTTTACTGATGGCAAAGGCTTTACTGATGGGGACCAGCAAGCCACAGGCCCTACAGGGAAGCTTGCTGTGAGAAGGACTTCAAAGAGAGTTATATTTTGTATGAAAGTTGTTTTATACTGTAAAACAGCTGCGTTCTAGTTAACGTGGCAACTCCAAAGCATTTAACATCAACGTCAAGACCGGTTCTGAAATACTATGAACTTGGGAAATAACTTTGGAAAATTTGTCTGTGCAACTAGAGAATGGATTCATTTTACCGATCGAGCCGTGATGTGTCAATGCACGCCGCACAAACAACTGAGAAAGTTTTTTGTAGAGCTGCTTGAGGTTAAAAACATCACACCAAACAGAAAATCATCATCACAACTAAATTTCAAACTACAGTGTCAAAATGAAGCTGCATCTTGGTTGGTCAAACTTAGCTTGGTGCTCCAGGCTTCTCATTTACGGTAACTCTGGAAATCACTGCCTGTTACCATCAGTTTGAGAACTAGTCCTGTTATAGCTCCTGTTTATAATTACATTGTTGGGCAATAGAACGTCTCGTAGATTGAATTCTTTGAGCCGAGATGTGTTAAGAGGCAAGTTCAAAAAAAGAGTTTCACACCATTTAATTAAAACAAACACTGAGCACACCACAAGCTTTTAATGCGGTTTAACCTGCTTGGTTGATCAAACACAGCTTGGTGCTTCAGGCTTCTCATTCATGGTAACTCAAGAAATGACCATATTCCCATGTCAGGAAATCAAAAGTTACCATCAATTTGACAATTAGTCTTACTGTAGTTGAGGCTTTTGACCTAGAGTAAGTTCTAAGCTTGGGCTGCCCGGTTTGCCTCTTTTTGTTTATAGTGGGGTTTTGAGCTCCCCCCCTCAGCTTTTCAGTTTTGGATGTCTGAAAAAGCTTCAAACCTAACGTTACCTCATTCACCACTGGGGGAATTATTTTTCTGTGCAGCAGTTTTGATATTTCTTTTTTTAAATGTGCCAAAAAGTGGCTAACATTACATATAAATAACTGAATAGCCTTGTACTTTGTTTATTTACTTTGTTTCTGTCCCAGTATATGAACAGTATTTGTGACTTAACTGTTTTCTGAAATATTGGAACAGAATAAAGGCTCCTACCAAACATCAAACAGCAGTAGATTTCAGTCTTAATAAATGACTGAAAATACATAAAATGTAGAATGTTACATTTGAAACCTAAAAACTAAATGTACACATATAAAAAAAAAAAATCCTAATTATTTGACTTATCCTGATTTTGAAACGTTCTCCGATAAAACGAGGCTGTCAGAAAGACCACAGCTGATCATCACAGTAGGCAAAGTACAAAGTTACCACTAGAGGGCGCTCTATAACGTCTTCCGGGTTTCTCATATGCTAGAGGGCGCTCCTGAGCAAGTCCAAAATGAATGGGTTAATATGGAGCATTTGAGCAAAATCATAGTTTATAAATGCTGAAACATTTTTAATATAAAAGAATACATTCATTTTCTGAACACAGAACAGCATAAAAAAATGTAAAAACTGCTGGTATATTTTTAAGGGTTTTAAAACACGAATTATAGGGGTTTAAAACAACGTCAGTGAGCACGAACAGCCAATGAGCTGCTCCACTCGCCAACCAATCAGCACTCGGTATCAGTAATGCTAACCTTCACCCAATGACATAAAAAAAATGATATCTTTATTGTAGTGTAACTTATTAGACTTTTACTTAAAATGTAATGTTTTAGTAGTTCAGTACCATAATGTAGTGTAATGTTAGAAAATAATGTTAAAATCACAGTTTGAAACTTTTCTCTTTCTGTCACCACAAATACTGCATTTTGGCCTTACAAGAACCGCTAGAGGGCGCTCCACAACATTAACGAACGTTTCGAGTTGAAAATCTAAAAAAGGAAAGTCGTCAAAAACCATTTTGAAGGCCACCCGCAGATGGCGCAGTTCTGCACTGTCCCTCCTCATCGCCGGCAGATGGCGCAGTTCTGCACTGTCCCTCCTCATCGCCAGCAGACGGCGCAGTTCTGCGCGGTGCCTCCTCATCGCCAGCAGACGGCGCAGTTCTGCACTGTCCCTCCTCATCGCCAGCGGACGGCGCACTTCTGCACTGTGCCTCCTCATCGCCAGCAGACGGCGCAGTTCTGCACTGTCCCTCCTCATCGCCAGCAGATGGCGCAGTTCTGCACTGTCCCTCCTCATCACCAGCAGCAGGTGAAGTTCATTACTAATTAAAGGCCTCTAGATTCAAGAGACGCCGCTGAGTTTAAACCGTAAGATCTCCTTCAGCTGAAGAGAACTCAGCTTAGCTTACACAGCCCTCAGGTGGAGCTCTGACTGTGGATCAGTTCTAGTTTGGAAGACTGAACTCCTCTTTATCTGGAACGCCAACACGAGAACCACAGCACTAAAACAAGATATTTGTGGTTAACTAAACTCCCCAGAGAGAGAAAAGTGGACGAGTGAATGCTCCCGCTGCAGATCAGGAGCTCATCTCTGATTTCTCTGTTTTCTCTTTCTGAGCAAAGTGCACTGTGGGGATCTCGCGGTCTCTCTCCAACAGTCTTAAACTATCGCTCAGGTGAGGAGAAAGTCACTGTGGTCACTGTTACAGAGCACGAAGAGCACCAGGACGGAAACTAGAACGGCACCGTTGATATTTTACAATTAGCACCTTTGTGAAGTGTTTACGAAGTGCCGAAAGCTGTCTAGGAAGCTAACGCTGATCATTAGCATGTGTGCTAGCAGCTAGAGAGTGTCTTTGTTGCTATTCTCCTCATTAACGTCGAAAACATCGACAGTTAAGCCCTCCTGAGGTTCTAAGCGGATCTGGTCCTGCTGAAGACTCGCTGTTTCTGGTTTGTTCTCGTACCTTTACACTTTCCCACCGTTTTCCAAAATAACAGCACTGTTTCCGGTCATAATAATGTCAGTTTAGCCTACCTGACTTTGGAGCCATTCTTCTTTCATCCATTTGGAGTCGCTGTGCTTCTAACAGGACACCTCATCGGCTGATCTGTTAACGTTTCATTGGCCGACCGGTCCGTTATTGATGTGACGTCGACGACTATGTTCAGACCCTTTGGGATCTGGGTCCGAACAGTTCTCCGCGCAGCTGGATCCCGAACTTCCCGACGGGCCGACGCCAGGCGGTACGGATGGGCGACGTCACCTCCTCCTCGCTGACCCTTAACACCGGAGCTCCTCAGGGCTGGGTGCTCAGCCCACGACTGCTCAGCCAGACACAGCTCCAATGCCATCATCGCATTTGCAGATGACGCCACGATTGTGGGCCAACGAGGAGGCCTACAGAGAGGAAGTCTCTCTTGCACTTGCACTGGTGCCGGAAGCAAGAGAAAGCGCACACCCCCGTCACCGTCAACGGAGCTGACGTGGACCGAACGCACCACACGGGTGGCGAAGAAGGCGCAACAGCGCCTCTTGGCATGCATCCCCGCATCCTCGGAACATTCTACGCATGTACTGTGGAGGGCATTCTAACAGGCTCCATCACCTCCTGGTACGGGAACTGCACCGCCATCGAGCGGAAAGCTCTGCGGAGGGTGGTGCGGACAGCCCGGCGCATCACCGGGGTCGAGCTCCCAAACCTCCTGAATTTATGCACCGGCCGCTGCCCGAGGAAGACCAGGAGGATTCCGAAGGACTCCACCCACCCGAGCCACTGTCTGTTCTCACAGCTGCCAAGCAGGAGGAGGCGCAGAAGCGTAAAGTCCAGAACCGTCCGGTTCCGAGCCGGTTTCTGGCTGCCGAACGGCCAGTGGCGCCGGCGTATCGGCCTATAGGCCTGTCGCCGCACCTCGGAGTCATCGTCGCGATGATCTCCATGGACAATCCACACCTCATCCACACGCAGCTTTTCTATACCGTATTCCGTACTCGTGTTTACCTAGACTCATTTTTCTGAAATAAAACTTGTGGTTTGACTGGTTTCCAATAGAGAGCACACGTCTAGATCCCATTAGAAAACCATGGGATGCATTTGAAAATCAGCCACCTGTTTAAGCATTAGGAACACCTCGGTTCAGCACAGACTACCAGCACACATTTCTCAAACTATGTTCTGGCCTTCATGGGCTTTGAATCATGAGAAGATGCATGTTTAGGAGCGCAAATGAGATTTTTTTGTGTGTGTCTTGGAATCTTCAAGACAAACCCCCAAAAAAAGGCTGTTGAGTGTGAAACTTGGTGGCTTAGTGGGAAAAGCCTTGGCCTCAAATGTGAGAGGTTGTGCGTTCAAGTCTGGAGGAGAGGAGAGGGAAGGGTGTGGGGAGAAAGAATGTCAATCAAAGGGGTACCATTTTAGTCAGCTTGCCAAGTAAGAGGATGGTCCAAGTAGGTAGAATTTTTGCATACCCAAAGGGTTAAGTGCAACTTTTTTTTCCAGCAAAATGCTGCATAACCCCCTCTTGTCCTCTCTCCTGGGCCCCAGGGGGGAAGACGGGTATACCTTCCCCCCTGGTTCTTGGGTTGCGCCCTCCGGCCTTCCTCGCACGTCATGCATCGTACACCCTTCACCCTGTGTGTGTGTTTGTGTTTCACCACCACCGTGATGTGAGGATCCTGCTCGGGATACGAACCGAGAACCTCCAGACTGTAGAGGCAGGGCATCTACCAGTGAGCCACAGGATCTCACAAGTGACCTTCTTTTTTTTTAACATTTGTCTTTGTTTTTGCCATCTTTACTGATGAAGGCATGCAAATGAAAGCCCTAAAGTGGGGCTTGAACCAACAACCCTCTGGTTGTAGAAACATCATTTATACCAGCAAGCCACAGGGCCTGCTGAGAGCCTTCCTTTTTTTTTTATCATTTGTCTTTGTTTTTGCCATCTTTACTGATGGCAAAGGCTTTACTGATGGGGACCAGCAAGCCACAGGCCCTACAGGGAAGCTTGCTGTGAGAAGGACTTCAAAGAGAGTTATATTTTGTATGAAAGTTGTTTTATACTGTAAAACAGCTGCGTTCTAGTTAACGTGGCAACTCCAAAGCATTTAACATCAACGTCAAGACCGGTTCTGAAATACTATGAACTTGGGAAATAACTTTGGAAAATTTGTCTGTGCAACTAGAGAATGGATTCATTTTACCGATCGAGCCGTGATGTGTCAATGCACGCCGCACAAACAACTGAGAAAGTTTTTTGTAGAGCTGCTTGAGGTTAAAAACATCACACCAAACAGAAAATCATCATCACAACTAAATTTCAAACTACAGTGTCAAAATGAAGCTGCATCTTGGTTGGTCAAACTTAGCTTGGTGCTCCAGGCTTCTCATTTACGGTAACTCTGGAAATCACTGCCTGTTACCATCAGTTTGAGAACTAGTCCTGTTATAGCTCCTGTTTATAATTACATTGTTGGGCAATAGAACGTCTCGTAGATTGAATTCTTTGAGCCGAGATGTGTTAAGAGGCAAGTTCAAAAAAAGAGTTTCACACCATTTAATTAAAACAAACACTGAGCACACCACAAGCTTTTAATGCGGTTTAACCTGCTTGGTTGATCAAACACAGCTTGGTGCTTCAGGCTTCTCATTCATGGTAACTCAAGAAATGACCATATTCCCATGTCAGGAAATCAAAAGTTACCATCAATTTGACAATTAGTCTTACTGTAGTTGAGGCTTTTGACCTAGAGTAAGTTCTAAGCTTGGGCTGCCCGGTTTGCCTCTTTTTGTTTATAGTGGGGTTTTGAGCTCCCCCCCTCAGCTTTTCAGTTTTGGATGTCTGAAAAAGCTTCAAACCTAACGTTACCTCATTCACCACTGGGGGAATTATTTTTCTGTGCAGCAGTTTTGATATTTCTTTTTTTAAATGTGCCAAAAAGTGGCTAACATTACATATAAATAACTGAATAGCCTTGTACTTTGTTTATTTACTTTGTTTCTGTCCCAGTATATGAACAGTATTTGTGACTTAACTGTTTTCTGAAATATTGGAACAGAATAAAGGCTCCTACCAAACATCAAACAGCAGTAGATTTCAGTCTTAATAAATGACTGAAAATACATAAAATGTAGAATGTTACATTTGAAACCTAAAAACTAAATGTACACATATAAAAAAAAAAAATCCTAATTATTTGACTTATCCTGATTTTGAAACGTTCTCCGATAAAACGAGGCTGTCAGAAAGACCACAGCTGATCATCACAGTAGGCAAAGTACAAAGTTACCACTAGAGGGCGCTCTATAACGTCTTCCGGGTTTCTCATATGCTAGAGGGCGCTCCTGAGCAAGTCCAAAATGAATGGGTTAATATGGAGCATTTGAGCAAAATCATAGTTTATAAATGCTGAAACATTTTTAATATAAAAGAATACATTCATTTTCTGAACACAGAACAGCATAAAAAAATGTAAAAACTGCTGGTATATTTTTAAGGGTTTTAAAACACGAATTATAGGGGTTTAAAACAACGTCAGTGAGCACGAACAGCCAATGAGCTGCTCCACTCGCCAACCAATCAGCACTCGGTATCAGTAATGCTAACCTTCACCCAATGACATAAAAAAAATGATATCTTTATTGTAGTGTAACTTATTAGACTTTTACTTAAAATGTAATGTTTTAGTAGTTCAGTACCATAATGTAGTGTAATGTTAGAAAATAATGTTAAAATCACAGTTTGAAACTTTTCTCTTTCTGTCACCACAAATACTGCATTTTGGCCTTACAAGAACCGCTAGAGGGCGCTCCACAACATTAACGAACGTTTCGAGTTGAAAATCTAAAAAAGGAAAGTCGTCAAAAACCATTTTGAAGGCCACCCGCAGATGGCGCAGTTCTGCACTGTCCCTCCTCATCGCCGGCAGATGGCGCAGTTCTGCACTGTCCCTCCTCATCGCCAGCAGACGGCGCAGTTCTGCGCGGTGCCTCCTCATCGCCAGCAGACGGCGCAGTTCTGCACTGTCCCTCCTCATCGCCAGCGGACGGCGCACTTCTGCACTGTGCCTCCTCATCGCCAGCAGACGGCGCAGTTCTGCACTGTCCCTCCTCATCGCCAGCAGATGGCGCAGTTCTGCACTGTCCCTCCTCATCACCAGCAGCAGGTGAAGTTCATTACTAATTAAAGGCCTCTAGATTCAAGAGACGCCGCTGAGTTTAAACCGTAAGATCTCCTTCAGCTGAAGAGAACTCAGCTTAGCTTACACAGCCCTCAGGTGGAGCTCTGACTGTGGATCAGTTCTAGTTTGGAAGACTGAACTCCTCTTTATCTGGAACGCCAACACGAGAACCACAGCACTAAAACAAGATATTTGTGGTTAACTAAACTCCCCAGAGAGAGAAAAGTGGACGAGTGAATGCTCCCGCTGCAGATCAGGAGCTCATCTCTGATTTCTCTGTTTTCTCTTTCTGAGCAAAGTGCACTGTGGGGATCTCGCGGTCTCTCTCCAACAGTCTTAAACTATCGCTCAGGTGAGGAGAAAGTCACTGTGGTCACTGTTACAGAGCACGAAGAGCACCAGGACGGAAACTAGAACGGCACCGTTGATATTTTACAATTAGCACCTTTGTGAAGTGTTTACGAAGTGCCGAAAGCTGTCTAGGAAGCTAACGCTGATCATTAGCATGTGTGCTAGCAGCTAGAGAGTGTCTTTGTTGCTATTCTCCTCATTAACGTCGAAAACATCGACAGTTAAGCCCTCCTGAGGTTCTAAGCGGATCTGGTCCTGCTGAAGACTCGCTGTTTCTGGTTTGTTCTCGTACCTTTACACTTTCCCACCGTTTTCCAAAATAACAGCACTGTTTCCGGTCATAATAATGTCAGTTTAGCCTACCTGACTTTGGAGCCATTCTTCTTTCATCCATTTGGAGTCGCTGTGCTTCTAACAGGACACCTCATCGGCTGATCTGTTAACGTTTCATTGGCCGACCGGTCCGTTATTGATGTGACGTCGACGACTATGTTCAGACCCTTTGGGATCTGGGTCCGAACAGTTCTCCGCGCAGCTGGATCCCGAACTTCCCGACGGGCCGACGCCAGGCGGTACGGATGGGCGACGTCACCTCCTCCTCGCTGACCCTTAACACCGGAGCTCCTCAGGGCTGGGTGCTCAGCCCACGACTGCTCAGCCAGACACAGCTCCAATGCCATCATCGCATTTGCAGATGACGCCACGATTGTGGGCCAACGAGGAGGCCTACAGAGAGGAAGTCTCTCTTGCACTTGCACTGGTGCCGGAAGCAAGAGAAAGCGCACACCCCCGTCACCGTCAACGGAGCTGACGTGGACCGAACGCACCACACGGGTGGCGAAGAAGGCGCAACAGCGCCTCTTGGCATGCATCCCCGCATCCTCGGAACATTCTACGCATGTACTGTGGAGGGCATTCTAACAGGCTCCATCACCTCCTGGTACGGGAACTGCACCGCCATCGAGCGGAAAGCTCTGCGGAGGGTGGTGCGGACAGCCCGGCGCATCACCGGGGTCGAGCTCCCAAACCTCCTGAATTTATGCACCGGCCGCTGCCCGAGGAAGACCAGGAGGATTCCGAAGGACTCCACCCACCCGAGCCACTGTCTGTTCTCACAGCTGCCAAGCAGGAGGAGGCGCAGAAGCGTAAAGTCCAGAACCGTCCGGTTCCGAGCCGGTTTCTGGCTGCCGAACGGCCAGTGGCGCCGGCGTATCGGCCTATAGGCCTGTCGCCGCACCTCGGAGTCATCGTCGCGATGATCTCCATGGACAATCCACACCTCATCCACACGCAGCTTTTCTATACCGTATTCCGTACTCGTGTTTACCTAGACTCATTTTTCTGAAATAAAACTTGTGGTTTGACTGGTTTCCAATAGAGAGCACACGTCTAGATCCCATTAGAAAACCATGGGATGCATTTGAAAATCAGCCACCTGTTTAAGCATTAGGAACACCTCGGTTCAGCACAGACTACCAGCACACATTTCTCAAACTATGTTCTGGCCTTCATGGGCTTTGAATCATGAGAAGATGCATGTTTAGGAGCGCAAATGAGATTTTTTTGTGTGTGTCTTGGAATCTTCAAGACAAACCCCCAAAAAAAGGCTGTTGAGTGTGAAACTTGGTGGCTTAGTGGGAAAAGCCTTGGCCTCAAATGTGAGAGGTTGTGCGTTCAAGTCTGGAGGAGAGGAGAGGGAAGGGTGTGGGGAGAAAGAATGTCAATCAAAGGGGTACCATTTTAGTCAGCTTGCCAAGTAAGAGGATGGTCCAAGTAGGTAGAATTTTTGCATACCCAAAGGGTTAAGTGCAACTTTTTTTTCCAGCAAAATGCTGCATAACCCCCTCTTGTCCTCTCTCCTGGGCCCCAGGGGGGAAGACGGGTATACCTTCCCCCCTGGTTCTTGGGTTGCGCCCTCCGGCCTTCCTCGCACGTCATGCATCGTACACCCTTCACCCTGTGTGTGTGTTTGTGTTTCACCACCACCGTGATGTGAGGATCCTGCTCGGGATACGAACCGAGAACCTCCAGACTGTAGAGGCAGGGCATCTACCAGTGAGCCACAGGATCTCACAAGTGACCTTCTTTTTTTTTAACATTTGTCTTTGTTTTTGCCATCTTTACTGATGAAGGCATGCAAATGAAAGCCCTAAAGTGGGGCTTGAACCAACAACCCTCTGGTTGTAGAAACATCATTTATACCAGCAAGCCACAGGGCCTGCTGAGAGCCTTCCTTTTTTTTTTATCATTTGTCTTTGTTTTTGCCATCTTTACTGATGGCAAAGGCTTTACTGATGGGGACCAGCAAGCCACAGGCCCTACAGGGAAGCTTGCTGTGAGAAGGACTTCAAAGAGAGTTATATTTTGTATGAAAGTTGTTTTATACTGTAAAACAGCTGCGTTCTAGTTAACGTGGCAACTCCAAAGCATTTAACATCAACGTCAAGACCGGTTCTGAAATACTATGAACTTGGGAAATAACTTTGGAAAATTTGTCTGTGCAACTAGAGAATGGATTCATTTTACCGATCGAGCCGTGATGTGTCAATGCACGCCGCACAAACAACTGAGAAAGTTTTTTGTAGAGCTGCTTGAGGTTAAAAACATCACACCAAACAGAAAATCATCATCACAACTAAATTTCAAACTACAGTGTCAAAATGAAGCTGCATCTTGGTTGGTCAAACTTAGCTTGGTGCTCCAGGCTTCTCATTTACGGTAACTCTGGAAATCACTGCCTGTTACCATCAGTTTGAGAACTAGTCCTGTTATAGCTCCTGTTTATAATTACATTGTTGGGCAATAGAACGTCTCGTAGATTGAATTCTTTGAGCCGAGATGTGTTAAGAGGCAAGTTCAAAAAAAGAGTTTCACACCATTTAATTAAAACAAACACTGAGCACACCACAAGCTTTTAATGCGGTTTAACCTGCTTGGTTGATCAAACACAGCTTGGTGCTTCAGGCTTCTCATTCATGGTAACTCAAGAAATGACCATATTCCCATGTCAGGAAATCAAAAGTTACCATCAATTTGACAATTAGTCTTACTGTAGTTGAGGCTTTTGACCTAGAGTAAGTTCTAAGCTTGGGCTGCCCGGTTTGCCTCTTTTTGTTTATAGTGGGGTTTTGAGCTCCCCCCCTCAGCTTTTCAGTTTTGGATGTCTGAAAAAGCTTCAAACCTAACGTTACCTCATTCACCACTGGGGGAATTATTTTTCTGTGCAGCAGTTTTGATATTTCTTTTTTTAAATGTGCCAAAAAGTGGCTAACATTACATATAAATAACTGAATAGCCTTGTACTTTGTTTATTTACTTTGTTTCTGTCCCAGTATATGAACAGTATTTGTGACTTAACTGTTTTCTGAAATATTGGAACAGAATAAAGGCTCCTACCAAACATCAAACAGCAGTAGATTTCAGTCTTAATAAATGACTGAAAATACATAAAATGTAGAATGTTACATTTGAAACCTAAAAACTAAATGTACACATATAAAAAAAAAAAATCCTAATTATTTGACTTATCCTGATTTTGAAACGTTCTCCGATAAAACGAGGCTGTCAGAAAGACCACAGCTGATCATCACAGTAGGCAAAGTACAAAGTTACCACTAGAGGGCGCTCTATAACGTCTTCCGGGTTTCTCATATGCTAGAGGGCGCTCCTGAGCAAGTCCAAAATGAATGGGTTAATATGGAGCATTTGAGCAAAATCATAGTTTATAAATGCTGAAACATTTTTAATATAAAAGAATACATTCATTTTCTGAACACAGAACAGCATAAAAAAATGTAAAAACTGCTGGTATATTTTTAAGGGTTTTAAAACACGAATTATAGGGGTTTAAAACAACGTCAGTGAGCACGAACAGCCAATGAGCTGCTCCACTCGCCAACCAATCAGCACTCGGTATCAGTAATGCTAACCTTCACCCAATGACATAAAAAAAATGATATCTTTATTGTAGTGTAACTTATTAGACTTTTACTTAAAATGTAATGTTTTAGTAGTTCAGTACCATAATGTAGTGTAATGTTAGAAAATAATGTTAAAATCACAGTTTGAAACTTTTCTCTTTCTGTCACCACAAATACTGCATTTTGGCCTTACAAGAACCGCTAGAGGGCGCTCCACAACATTAACGAACGTTTCGAGTTGAAAATCTAAAAAAGGAAAGTCGTCAAAAACCATTTTGAAGGCCACCCGCAGATGGCGCAGTTCTGCACTGTCCCTCCTCATCGCCGGCAGATGGCGCAGTTCTGCACTGTCCCTCCTCATCGCCAGCAGACGGCGCAGTTCTGCGCGGTGCCTCCTCATCGCCAGCAGACGGCGCAGTTCTGCACTGTCCCTCCTCATCGCCAGCGGACGGCGCACTTCTGCACTGTGCCTCCTCATCGCCAGCAGACGGCGCAGTTCTGCACTGTCCCTCCTCATCGCCAGCAGATGGCGCAGTTCTGCACTGTCCCTCCTCATCACCAGCAGCAGGTGAAGTTCATTACTAATTAAAGGCCTCTAGATTCAAGAGACGCCGCTGAGTTTAAACCGTAAGATCTCCTTCAGCTGAAGAGAACTCAGCTTAGCTTACACAGCCCTCAGGTGGAGCTCTGACTGTGGATCAGTTCTAGTTTGGAAGACTGAACTCCTCTTTATCTGGAACGCCAACACGAGAACCACAGCACTAAAACAAGATATTTGTGGTTAACTAAACTCCCCAGAGAGAGAAAAGTGGACGAGTGAATGCTCCCGCTGCAGATCAGGAGCTCATCTCTGATTTCTCTGTTTTCTCTTTCTGAGCAAAGTGCACTGTGGGGATCTCGCGGTCTCTCTCCAACAGTCTTAAACTATCGCTCAGGTGAGGAGAAAGTCACTGTGGTCACTGTTACAGAGCACGAAGAGCACCAGGACGGAAACTAGAACGGCACCGTTGATATTTTACAATTAGCACCTTTGTGAAGTGTTTACGAAGTGCCGAAAGCTGTCTAGGAAGCTAACGCTGATCATTAGCATGTGTGCTAGCAGCTAGAGAGTGTCTTTGTTGCTATTCTCCTCATTAACGTCGAAAACATCGACAGTTAAGCCCTCCTGAGGTTCTAAGCGGATCTGGTCCTGCTGAAGACTCGCTGTTTCTGGTTTGTTCTCGTACCTTTACACTTTCCCACCGTTTTCCAAAATAACAGCACTGTTTCCGGTCATAATAATGTCAGTTTAGCCTACCTGACTTTGGAGCCATTCTTCTTTCATCCATTTGGAGTCGCTGTGCTTCTAACAGGACACCTCATCGGCTGATCTGTTAACGTTTCATTGGCCGACCGGTCCGTTATTGATGTGACGTCGACGACTATGTTCAGACCCTTTGGGATCTGGGTCCGAACAGTTCTCCGCGCAGCTGGATCCCGAACTTCCCGACGGGCCGACGCCAGGCGGTACGGATGGGCGACGTCACCTCCTCCTCGCTGACCCTTAACACCGGAGCTCCTCAGGGCTGGGTGCTCAGCCCACGACTGCTCAGCCAGACACAGCTCCAATGCCATCATCGCATTTGCAGATGACGCCACGATTGTGGGCCAACGAGGAGGCCTACAGAGAGGAAGTCTCTCTTGCACTTGCACTGGTGCCGGAAGCAAGAGAAAGCGCACACCCCCGTCACCGTCAACGGAGCTGACGTGGACCGAACGCACCACACGGGTGGCGAAGAAGGCGCAACAGCGCCTCTTGGCATGCATCCCCGCATCCTCGGAACATTCTACGCATGTACTGTGGAGGGCATTCTAACAGGCTCCATCACCTCCTGGTACGGGAACTGCACCGCCATCGAGCGGAAAGCTCTGCGGAGGGTGGTGCGGACAGCCCGGCGCATCACCGGGGTCGAGCTCCCAAACCTCCTGAATTTATGCACCGGCCGCTGCCCGAGGAAGACCAGGAGGATTCCGAAGGACTCCACCCACCCGAGCCACTGTCTGTTCTCACAGCTGCCAAGCAGGAGGAGGCGCAGAAGCGTAAAGTCCAGAACCGTCCGGTTCCGAGCCGGTTTCTGGCTGCCGAACGGCCAGTGGCGCCGGCGTATCGGCCTATAGGCCTGTCGCCGCACCTCGGAGTCATCGTCGCGATGATCTCCATGGACAATCCACACCTCATCCACACGCAGCTTTTCTATACCGTATTCCGTACTCGTGTTTACCTAGACTCATTTTTCTGAAATAAAACTTGTGGTTTGACTGGTTTCCAATAGAGAGCACACGTCTAGATCCCATTAGAAAACCATGGGATGCATTTGAAAATCAGCCACCTGTTTAAGCATTAGGAACACCTCGGTTCAGCACAGACTACCAGCACACATTTCTCAAACTATGTTCTGGCCTTCATGGGCTTTGAATCATGAGAAGATGCATGTTTAGGAGCGCAAATGAGATTTTTTTGTGTGTGTCTTGGAATCTTCAAGACAAACCCCCAAAAAAAGGCTGTTGAGTGTGAAACTTGGTGGCTTAGTGGGAAAAGCCTTGGCCTCAAATGTGAGAGGTTGTGCGTTCAAGTCTGGAGGAGAGGAGAGGGAAGGGTGTGGGGAGAAAAGAATGTCAATCAAAGGGGTACCATTTTAGTCAGCTTGCCAAGTAAGAGGATGGTCCAAGTAGGTAGAATTTTTGCATACCCAAAGGGTTAAGTGCAACTTTTTTTTCCAGCAAAATGCTGCATAACCCCCTCTTGTCCTCTCTCCTGGGCCCCAGGGGGGAAGACGGGTATACCTTCCCCCCTGGTTCTTGGGTTGCGCCCTCCGGCCTTCCTCGCACGTCATGCATCGTACACCCTTCACCCTGTGTGTGTGTTTGTGTTTCACCACCACCGTGATGTGAGGATCCTGCTCGGGATACGAACCGAGAACCTCCAGACTGTAGAGGCAGGGCATCTACCAGTGAGCCACAGGATCTCACAAGTGACCTTCTTTTTTTTTAACATTTGTCTTTGTTTTTGCCATCTTTACTGATGAAGGCATGCAAATGAAAGCCCTAAAGTGGGGCTTGAACCAACAACCCTCTGGTTGTAGAAACATCATTTATACCAGCAAGCCACAGGGCCTGCTGAGAGCCTTCCTTTTTTTTTTATCATTTGTCTTTGTTTTTGCCATCTTTACTGATGGCAAAGGCTTTACTGATGGGGACCAGCAAGCCACAGGCCCTACAGGGAAGCTTGCTGTGAGAAGGACTTCAAAGAGAGTTATATTTTGTATGAAAGTTGTTTTATACTGTAAAACAGCTGCGTTCTAGTTAACGTGGCAACTCCAAAGCATTTAACATCAACGTCAAGACCGGTTCTGAAATACTATGAACTTGGGAAATAACTTTGGAAAATTTGTCTGTGCAACTAGAGAATGGATTCATTTTACCGATCGAGCCGTGATGTGTCAATGCACGCCGCACAAACAACTGAGAAAGTTTTTTGTAGAGCTGCTTGAGGTTAAAAACATCACACCAAACAGAAAATCATCATCACAACTAAATTTCAAACTACAGTGTCAAAATGAAGCTGCATCTTGGTTGGTCAAACTTAGCTTGGTGCTCCAGGCTTCTCATTTACGGTAACTCTGGAAATCACTGCCTGTTACCATCAGTTTGAGAACTAGTCCTGTTATAGCTCCTGTTTATAATTACATTGTTGGGCAATAGAACGTCTCGTAGATTGAATTCTTTGAGCCGAGATGTGTTAAGAGGCAAGTTCAAAAAAAGAGTTTCACACCATTTAATTAAAACAAACACTGAGCACACCACAAGCTTTTAATGCGGTTTAACCTGCTTGGTTGATCAAACACAGCTTGGTGCTTCAGGCTTCTCATTCATGGTAACTCAAGAAATGACCATATTCCCATGTCAGGAAATCAAAAGTTACCATCAATTTGACAATTAGTCTTACTGTAGTTGAGGCTTTTGACCTAGAGTAAGTTCTAAGCTTGGGCTGCCCGGTTTGCCTCTTTTTGTTTATAGTGGGGTTTTGAGCTCCCCCCCTCAGCTTTTCAGTTTTGGATGTCTGAAAAAGCTTCAAACCTAACGTTACCTCATTCACCACTGGGGGAATTATTTTTCTGTGCAGCAGTTTTGATATTTCTTTTTTTAAATGTGCCAAAAAGTGGCTAACATTACATATAAATAACTGAATAGCCTTGTACTTTGTTTATTTACTTTGTTTCTGTCCCAGTATATGAACAGTATTTGTGACTTAACTGTTTTCTGAAATATTGGAACAGAATAAAGGCTCCTACCAAACATCAAACAGCAGTAGATTTCAGTCTTAATAAATGACTGAAAATACATAAAATGTAGAATGTTACATTTGAAACCTAAAAACTAAATGTACACATATAAAAAAAAAAAATCCTAATTATTTGACTTATCCTGATTTTGAAACGTTCTCCGATAAAACGAGGCTGTCAGAAAGACCACAGCTGATCATCACAGTAGGCAAAGTACAAAGTTACCACTAGAGGGCGCTCTATAACGTCTTCCGGGTTTCTCATATGCTAGAGGGCGCTCCTGAGCAAGTCCAAAATGAATGGGTTAATATGGAGCATTTGAGCAAAATCATAGTTTATAAATGCTGAAACATTTTTAATATAAAAGAATACATTCATTTTCTGAACACAGAACAGCATAAAAAAATGTAAAAACTGCTGGTATATTTTTAAGGGTTTTAAAACACGAATTATAGGGGTTTAAAACAACGTCAGTGAGCACGAACAGCCAATGAGCTGCTCCACTCGCCAACCAATCAGCACTCGGTATCAGTAATGCTAACCTTCACCCAATGACATAAAAAAATGATATCTTTATTGTAGTGTAACTTATTAGACTTTTACTTAAAATGTAATGTTTTAGTAGTTCAGTACCATAATGTAGTGTAATGTTAGAAAATAATGTTAAAATCACAGTTTGAAACTTTTCTCTTTCTGTCACCACAAATACTGCATTTTGGCCTTACAAGAACCGCTAGAGGGCGCTCCACAACATTAACGAACGTTTCGAGTTGAAAATCTAAAAAAGGAAAGTCGTCAAAAACCATTTTGAAGGCCACCCGCAGATGGCGCAGTTCTGCACTGTCCCTCCTCATCGCCGGCAGATGGCGCAGTTCTGCACTGTCCCTCCTCATCGCCAGCAGACGGCGCAGTTCTGCGCGGTGCCTCCTCATCGCCAGCAGACGGCGCAGTTCTGCACTGTCCCTCCTCATCGCCAGCGGACGGCGCACTTCTGCACTGTGCCTCCTCATCGCCAGCAGACGGCGCAGTTCTGCACTGTCCCTCCTCATCGCCAGCAGATGGCGCAGTTCTGCACTGTCCCTCCTCATCACCAGCAGCAGGTGAAGTTCATTACTAATTAAAGGCCTCTAGATTCAAGAGACGCCGCTGAGTTTAAACCGTAAGATCTCCTTCAGCTGAAGAGAACTCAGCTTAGCTTACACAGCCCTCAGGTGGAGCTCTGACTGTGGATCAGTTCTAGTTTGGAAGACTGAACTCCTCTTTATCTGGAACGCCAACACGAGAACCACAGCACTAAAACAAGATATTTGTGGTTAACTAAACTCCCCAGAGAGAGAAAAGTGGACGAGTGAATGCTCCCGCTGCAGATCAGGAGCTCATCTCTGATTTCTCTGTTTTCTCTTTCTGAGCAAAGTGCACTGTGGGGATCTCGCGGTCTCTCTCCAACAGTCTTAAACTATCGCTCAGGTGAGGAGAAAGTCACTGTGGTCACTGTTACAGAGCACGAAGAGCACCAGGACGGAAACTAGAACGGCACCGTTGATATTTTACAATTAGCACCTTTGTGAAGTGTTTACGAAGTGCCGAAAGCTGTCTAGGAAGCTAACGCTGATCATTAGCATGTGTGCTAGCAGCTAGAGAGTGTCTTTGTTGCTATTCTCCTCATTAACGTCGAAAACATCGACAGTTAAGCCCTCCTGAGGTTCTAAGCGGATCTGGTCCTGCTGAAGACTCGCTGTTTCTGGTTTGTTCTCGTACCTTTACACTTTCCCACCGTTTTCCAAAATAACAGCACTGTTTCCGGTCATAATAATGTCAGTTTAGCCTACCTGACTTTGGAGCCATTCTTCTTTCATCCATTTGGAGTCGCTGTGCTTCTAACAGGACACCTCATCGGCTGATCTGTTAACGTTTCATTGGCCGACCGGTCCGTTATTGATGTGACGTCGACGACTATGTTCAGACCCTTTGGGATCTGGGGTCCGAACAGTTCTCCGCGCAGCTGGATCCCGAACTTCCCGACGGGCCGACGCCAGGCGGTACGGATGGGCGACGTCACCTCCTCCTCGCTGACCCTTAACACCGGAGCTCCTCAGGGCTGGGTGCTCAGCCCACGACTGCTCAGCCAGACACAGCTCCAATGCCATCATCGCATTTGCAGATGACGCCACGATTGTGGGCCAACGAGGAGGCCTACAGAGAGGAAGTCTCTCTTGCACTTGCACTGGTGCCGGAAGCAAGAGAAAGCGCACACCCCCGTCACCGTCAACGGAGCTGACGTGGACCGAACGCACCACACGGGTGGCGAAGAAGGCGCAACAGCGCCTCTTGGCATGCATCCCCGCATCCTCGGAACATTCTACGCATGTACTGTGGAGGGCATTCTAACAGGCTCCATCACCTCCTGGTACGGGAACTGCACCGCCATCGAGCGGAAAGCTCTGCGGAGGGTGGTGCGGACAGCCCGGCGCATCACCGGGGTCGAGCTCCCAAACCTCCTGAATTTATGCACCGGCCGCTGCCCGAGGAAGACCAGGAGGATTCCGAAGGACTCCACCCACCCGAGCCACTGTCTGTTCTCACAGCTGCCAAGCAGGAGGAGGCGCAGAAGCGTAAAGTCCAGAACCGTCCGGTTCCGAGCCGGTTTCTGGCTGCCGAACGGCCAGTGGCGCCGGCGTATCGGCCTATAGGCCTGTCGCCGCACCTCGGAGTCATCGTCGCGATGATCTCCATGGACAATCCACACCTCATCCACACACGGCTTTTCTATGCCGTGTTCCGTACTTGTGTTTACCTAGGCTCGTTTTTCTGAAATAAAACTTGTGGTTTGACTGGTTTCCAACAGAGAGCACACGTCTAGATCCCGTTAGAAAACCATGGGATGCATTTGCAATCAGCCACCTGTTAAAGCATTAGGAATACCTCGGTTCAGCACAGACTACCAGCACACATTTCTCAAATTACGTTCTTCATGGGCTTTGAGTCATTAGAAGATGCAATTTTTGTGTGTGTCTTGGAATCTTCAAGACAAACCCCCCAAAAAAAGGCTGCTGTGTGTGAAACTTGGTGGCTTAGTGGGAAAAGCCTTGGCCTCAGATGTGGGAGGTTGTGGGTTCAAGCCTGGAAAAAGAAGGTGGGGAGAGAGAGAGAGAGAGAGAGAGAGAGAGAGAG